>NW_006239358.1:407924-408350 GCF_000226075.1 Solanum tuberosum
TGGGGGGGGGAGTCCCACATCAGCGGTAAAAGGGATCCGTGGTCTCTTTATATAACTTGAACAATCCTCACCGGCTTGAGCTAGCTTTTGGGGTTGAGTTAGGTCATCCATTTGCTAACACAAGGTAAAACATGTAAGTTGGACAGAAAGCACACACATCAAATGTAGGACAATGGATTCGAAAATTAGCAAGTAAAACATGGGAGCATATGTGAGCAATGACTGATCCAGAAATTCTAACAAGGAGATTAAAGAACATAAGAATGTCACACTTGGAGGAACTTGCAACCTAAACTCCTAAAGCAATTTCTGAATCGCTTTGCCGCTACACTTATCGTGTTTCTTACATCAAGGAATTAAAAAATAAATATTACCCTTAGATCCGCCACTACATGTGAGGGAGGCAGTAGTGTTGTGTGTGTGGGG
>NW_006239358.1:408657-413617 GCF_000226075.1 Solanum tuberosum
ACAAGTATCAAATGATTTAGGCCAAGATATAAGACGGTAGTTAGGTCAGCATTAAATGCTGGCTAGCACTTCCATAATACATGTCTTGGTTAGCTAGGGTACTAACTCTGATCCATGCTCAATAGATTCTTCCGCCAAGTTTTGTTTTGGTATGCAACATCATAGACTAAACATTATCACTTGGTGAGCTTAAAGTTCAGAATTTTAAATCTCTCAAAGTAAAGCCTGAATCTCATGCTTCACTACTCTGTTTATTAGATTTCCAACAGCAAATGCGAGTATAAAACTGCACATCGAGAGCTTATGGATCAGATATGAAAATCTAAAACTATATTAACAGAATATATATTTGTAACATACACTACAGAATACCCCAAGATTTTTGGTGTTCCATAAACTTAGCAGAATTTTACCAGAAACATTCCTCAAGTTGGCCAAAAGATTGAGTGGTTCCCTCTAAAATTATAATTAACAAATAACATCTCCATCTGCATATATTTAATTCTTTTTGCAAAGACCTTAACATTCCGTGAAACTTTAACAGAACTGTCATGTGCACCTCATGTGAACGTTCTCCTTTCCCCTTTTCCAGGAGAACTTCTGCCTCTCCTATCCTCATGCTCCTTTTCCCCAGTGTTACACATGCCTCAAGGTTTCAGAAAAGTCATTTTATGAGGCTAAATTTCTGAGGGAATTGTTCACATTGGAGTTGTTGACACATGAAGGTGGATCCTATACATGCACTGACATGGAACAGTCTGGTTTTGTAAGGTTTGATAAATGTTTGGCATGCAAATTCAGAACTTTTGGATTCCTAAGGTGTTTGCTCTCAATGTTTTCAGCTCCTCCTATTTCACATACTTCCTGAGATCATCATCCCGGATGTTTGCAACAATCAAAGGGTTCTGACCAAGGCTAATGAAGAAGGAAACAGTATTAGTTCCGCATGAAACTATTATCTTAAGTTTCAGACTTTGGGCAATTTATTTGTGTATTTGTTTCTTTGGGCAATCTGAACCTAGCATGGTTTCAAGTTTCAATAGTCATTTAACCGAAAATCTCATCGCAAGAAATTTTCCTTATCCAGAACAGAAGTGCTCAAATGCTGGAGGGCTGTGAAAGATGAGTTTATATAAACTTGGTTTGTATGAGAAGGCTCTTTGGGACTTCCATGTCTCTGACATGAGGTCTTAAGTTTCTTTACGATGGAGTATGGAGATCCCACTTATGGCTATCCTGAACCTTTGGCTTCATCCCTCAATATACCAGCTACAGGAAATTGATTTGTTGTTGGAACAGTTGAATCACGCTGGCAGTGAAGAAGAACGGCGGGAGAAGCTGCAGAAGCTGATACTGTTTCTATTCTGCGAGCCGAAATGGAAAGAGAAGAAACCAAAGCAGAAGAAGCAGAGTGCGTACATGTGCTGCTTGCATGACTGTCTCTTTATCCGAAAATGACAATTTAATTTGGGACCAAATTTGTTAAGATTTTTGAAAGTGGAGGGCATATTAGAGGGATCTACTTTCTCTTTTGGCCAAATTTAAAGGAAATTTTGAGCCAAAAACTCTGAACAGAGGTTTATAAAGGTGAATGTTGACATATTTAACCTCCTGGCAGAGCATTTAAGTTGGAGCATGTCTCACTGAATGAGTGAGAGCACAAGTAGGCATGTACATCTGTCTGTTTATGAGTGTGCTTGTTAGAGCAAGAAAGAGAGAGGACCTGTGTGGATCCAGTATCATGATTCTCCAAAAATGTGACAGCACGCGAGGGCCACCATCCCATCACTCCTGTTGGCTTGCCTTGAGGATCAATTAGCCTCCAATATTGGTTATGCAAAGCGGAATGCAGTATACCCTGCCAGAAAAATATCATTCACCAACAAGCTGAAAAGCTCATTTAAACCTTTCTACTAACATGAAGAAGCAATTTAAATCTAAATCAGGAGAATGAAAATATTTACCTATAGATACCTTAGCATGAATTAATTATTAAAGGTTGATTTATTAACGAGTAGATTATGTGGGACAATAGATCACATGGGACTATTATTTCCCAGGTCAGTGGGATAATTCTTGGTCTTGGAGTATGATACGGAAATCTATTAACAAAAGATGTTTTAATAGAAGTACCTTTGTCGTGACATCAAATGCTGAAGAGCTTCCACCAGTAGCATTGATCCAGTTAACTATGCGTTGGCGATGGGCATCTGGATGCATCAGAACAACACAAATCTACTATCATAAGGGACTGGTAGAATTCCACATAGTGGGAGTACGATATGAAAACTTGAAGTTGCGCCCCTCAATGTTTAAGGCCATTGACACGCCTAAACAGTACAAACAATGAACAGAGGAGAGAAATGAACAGTGACTAGCACACATAGCTGGAGTAAAACCACCTTTGGCTATTTGCTCAAACAGATTGCAAAATACCAACTTAAAAGAATTTGCAGAAAATGAAAAAATCAGTTGCACAACCTAACCCTGTGCACCACACTTGTCAAAATATTTCTGACCAAATAGTCAAATCTGCGGCTACATCTAAATGAATCTCACCTTGGTTGTAAGACAAATTTCCACCTTCATATGCGAGACTATCCCAATACTCGCCAATAGAAAATGCTGGATTTGATGCTTCTATATATTCTTTCACATATGCTCCTGAGAAGCCCCTGCGGACAACAAAGAGCCTGTATTACTACATGTAACAAAAGTTGTCTTACCGAGCAGAAAGATTCCAAGGATTGGGTAGATCATCTAGCTTTTAACTATCACAGAGTATCTACTGAAATTGAAGTTAAATACTCCAGGAATTAATTAATAACGGTGCCATGTCAGTTTCCTCCTAACATCTCATTCAAAGTGGCCCTTACATTTTCATTCTGGCCACAACATTAGTTCTTAGGCGATAACTAAAGGATAATGAATTACAATGGAGATCAAAATTAAGATGAAAAATAGCTCTACAAGAGGTCTGATGTATGATATATGAACACTATTTTCAAGAATTCTTCATGTGGAATCGAACATATGACTACAAGTTTCCACCTTATCTTCATTTAGTTTCCACCATCCATTTACGGGAGACAGAAAGAAAGGCAGGCAGACAGAAATAGAGAAAAATTAAACAGCTGGCCCTATCAAATTTCAGAAAGGAAAAGCTAGTATGTATAAAGAACAAGCAGGCGATGCAGTAGAACCACATATTGCAACCAAACACTTCTGTTTTTACTCTTCTGATTCTCAAATTTTCTAACCAGTATGATGCAAGGTCAATATGTTTACAGACACCTGAACTTGTATTTTGAAATGGAAGACAGAAGTACTAAGTTCAATAGTATTAAAACCAACAAGCATTACAACTTCACCTCACAAAGTCAAGGCGCCACCCATCAAAACCAACATCATTTCGGAGCCAATTTAGCCACTCTTTTATATCTTGTCGTACAAATTCCTGAGAATGATCAATATTTGGTGCGGCATGAAATATATCACCTACACTTCAAACACAGATAAAGAAGGGGTAACTAGAAAAATCATATAAGAGGAAACACTAATAGTCTCTTCTCATAAGTCCATGAAGCTCATCAAATCTGATATGCAGGTGAATAACAACAATTTTAGAGAGTATCCTGGAAACTCAAAAAAGCTAAACACCAAAACTGGACTAAACTCTAGATAATTTTTTGCCTTCACCATGCTACACTGTCATAAGCATACTCTACTATCTTGCAAATACCTAAACAAATATGCGCAGTAAAGAGATTGAGAATTAAAGCAAACTTGAATTAATCTTATTCAAATGTAACATCAACTTAAATACAGGTAAGATGTAAGTAACTTGACTAATTCTAAGGAACTGTTCTAACAACTTAATATGTAACTAAGTTGACTAAAACTAAGGAACTACTTTAACAACTTAATCTAAATCTACTCTAACAACTTGATAGGAATTAATAACAAACTATTGAGTATGTCAACACACCCCCTCAAGTTAGGTGTGGTGCAACAACGCCAACTTGGATAAACACCGAAAGAAGGCAGGCTTGGGCAGCGGCTTTGTGAGAGTGTCTGCAATTTGATCCCCGGCAGGAAGATATTTGACTACCACTCTACCTGAGTTCACACTGTTGCGGAGGTAGTGAAAGTCTACTGCAATGTGCTTCATCTTAGTGTGGAAGACTGGGTTCTTGCTGAGATATGAAACACCAATATTATCACAAAAAATGCTTGGCATTTGCGAGACTTGATATCGTAATTCAGTCAACAGATTGTGTACCCAAGTAAGTTCAGAGAGTGCATTGGCTATAGATTTGTATTCTGCTTCAGTAGAGGATCGAGCAACTAATTGTTGCTTTTTAGAGGACCAACAGATCGAATTTGGTCCCAAGAAGAGTATGTAACCAGATGTGGATATTCTGTCAGAGGGATCACCTGCCCAATCAGCATCGGCGTACATATACAGATTACGATCAGAGTGGCTAGAGATTTGCAGGCACGACGTTGATGATGCCTTGAGGTATCGAAGCACCCTTTTTACTGCTTTCCAATGCTCCAGACTTGGGGATTGCATAAACTGTGATAGTTTGTTAACTGCAAAGGCAATATCAGGACGCGTGAATGATAAGTATTGCAATTTACCAATGGTGCGTCGATAGAAGGTTGCATCGGCAGGAGGTGAACCATCGGCTGCTTGAGGTGGTAAACTTGAGCACATGGGTGTCGTAACTCCCTTATAGTCGGCCATATCCACATCTGAGAGAATCTCAAGTATGTATCTGGATTGTGATAAGACAATCCCATTTGGAACATGTTTGACTTCGATCCCCAAAAAATAGTTGAGTTCACCTAGGTTCTTTAGGGAGAACTTTTAAGGCAGAGAGTTGATTACATGTGTGACCAAGTTTGGGTAATTCCCAGTAATGAGGATATCATCAACATACACTAGAATATACAT
>NW_006239358.1:414569-416994 GCF_000226075.1 Solanum tuberosum
TCTTCCATTCAATGTGCTTAACTGCTTGCTTAAAGGTATTTGGAGTGGGAGAAAGGTGAGCCAAGAAGCTGAATTTTTTCTTTGGTGTGAAGATATTATTTTTGGACCTTGTGACCACACCGGACGGTGGAGGGACAGAAGCTGGTGACATAATTGCTGGCTGTTGCGGTGGCTGTTGGTTGATTGGTGGCCGACGGGAATAGTATAATGGTTGAGAGGTGTTGTGGGCTGCTTCATTAAATAGTGAAGAAGGTTGGGAAGAGATAGGAATCATACCTGATGAAGTGGAGACTGCTGGTAGTTGCCTTTCAATTATGGACTCTGGAGTGTTTGAATGAGAGGGAACTGTTAGGGTGATAGGAATAGGAGGCGGAAGAGTTGGAACAAGATTGGAGTCCAAATTTAATTGGACTTCCGGATGAGTATCCTTACCGACTTGGGACTCTATGATTTCCCATTGTAACGTGGAAAACTTATTTTTCAAGTGTGAGAACATTTGAGTGAAAGGAAAAATATCTTCACAAAAGTGAACATCACGACTGACAAAAAATTTTGAGTGCACAAGATTAAAGCAGAGGTGTGCATGATGAACAATAGAAACTCCTAAGTAGACACATGGTGTAGATCTAGGTTGAAATTTATCTTTTGTATATGGCTTAAGCCATGGATAACAGAGACAACCAAAAATTTTCAGCGAAGAGTATTTTGGCGGTTCGCCAAACAATTTTTTATAAGGAGAATCATTATTCAGGCCAGGTGTAGGTAGTCTATTTATGAGATAGACAGCATGGTGACAGGCAAAGGACCATAGTTCAGATGGTAGTGAGGCTTCATTGAGAAGAGTTCGAGCTGTTTTGACAATGTGACGATGTCGTCGTTCAGCGATTGCAACTCGTTGGGGCGTGTAGGGTGGGGAGATCAAATGTTGAATGCCATGGCATTATAGGTATTGTTTAAGACTTGTGTATTCACCCCCTCCATCAGTATAAAGTGAGACAATTTTGTGTTTGAAAAAAATTTCCACTAAAGGATGAAAGTTTGCAAAAAATTGAAGCGACTTCACTTTTGTTTTTGATTGTATACAACCAAGTGTATTTGGTGTAATGATCAACAAAAATGCAGTAATACAACTTTTTATCAATGGATAAAATGGATGATGGACCCCATAAATCACTAACAAAGTTTGAAGTGGTGCATTACTATTTAAAGTGAGTCGTTGAAATGGCAAACGATGAGCTTTATTTGATGAGCACGAATTACAAAAATGAAACTTTTCTTTGGTGGAAAAGGGAAGTGAAAATTTATTCAGTACTAAGTCTAGGATTTTCAGATGAGGGTGACCCAAGCGACGATGCCACAGTTGACGGGAAACTTTGGTGGAGGTGAAGTTGGCGGAAGGTGACACATGATCCCTCTGTGGCCACTCATAGAGTCCATGTTTATTCCTGCCTTGTACCAGCAGTCTCCGAGTTTTGAGATCCTTCACAAGAAAAGAGTGTGGAAAAAATTCGATTGAGGTCAGATTGTCAGTGCAAAACTTAGCAACAGAAATAAGGTTCTTTTTGATAGCTGGAGCACAAAGAGTGTTAGAGAGCATGAAATTATAGTTAAAAGATTTAATTTGAGTTAAACCAGTGTGAGAGCCTTGTACCAACAGTCTCCGAGTTTTGAGATCCTTCACAAGAAAAGAGTGTGGAAAAAATTCGATTGAGGTCAGATTGTCAGTGCAAAACTTAGCAACAGAAATAAGGTTCTTTTTGATAGCTGGAGCACAAAGAGTGTTAGAGAGCATGAAATTATAGTTAAAAGATTTAATTTGAGTTAAACCAGTGTGAGTAATGGGAATAGTTTTACCGTCACCCATGGACACTTCGCCAGTGTATTCTTCAAGATTATCTGACTCGGTTGTGACATGATGAGTTGCTCCAGAGTCAAGGATCCAAGGATTTGCATCGGAAAAAGTTGGTCCTTTGTGCAACTGCAGCCGTGAAGATGGAGGATGACCTGTCAATATCTTGATGTTTGAGAAAGAGTTCATGGTCCGTGATTTTCTGGAATAGCTCCTCAAAGCTTAGGGTTGTGTCGCGCACTCTTATAGCGGCAGTGATTTCACGGTACTCATGACCTAGGCCACTCAAAATCTTGACTGCTAGTTCATCATCAGCCACCGGAGAGCCCGCTACTTTGAGAGCATCAGCAATTGATCTGATCTCCTGTAGGTAAGTAGCAACTGTCTTGGAGGCCTTTTTCATGTTTTGCAACTGATCTCTTAAGCTGAAGATGCGAGTGCGACTCCTATTGGCATAAGCTGTATGAAGGAGATCCCAAGCTATTTTTGCCGAAGAGGCAGTTGCAACAGTGGGAGCAATGGTGGGGTCAACGGATACTATCATTTCCTGTTGAATTAGTTGGTCTTGGCAAAACC
>NW_006239358.1:417394-467478 GCF_000226075.1 Solanum tuberosum
CATTGAGTAGCATCACTAGTTGCGCCTTCTAGGTGGCAAAGTTGAGGTTACCTTGCAGTTTGATAGGTAATTGGGCAGCTGGATTGAACTGTACCACATGAGTGGTAGTCGGAACTGCAGCAGCACTATCACTGGTGGTAGCAGGAACAACCATGTTTGGACGCAAAGAGAGGAAAAAAAAATTTGGATCGGACTCGTGAGAGTTTTAGAGGGGCTCTAATACCATAAAGAGATTGAGAATCAAAGCAAACTTGAATGAATCTTATTCAAATGTAACATCAACTTAAATACAGGTAAGATGTAACTAACTTGACTAATTCTAAGGAACTGTTCTAACAACTTAATTGTAACTAAGTTGACTAAAACTAAGGAACTACTTTAACAACTTAATCTAAATCTACTCTAATAACTTGATAAGAATTAATAACAAACTAACAAACTAGTGAGTATGTCAACAAGCAGAAGCTATACTCATTGATGTTCTCAGAAAAGAAACTACAATGAAAAGATGTGACAATATAAGAATATTTTGCCGAGTCCTTAACATAATAAAAACACATGGTTCAAGGCACAAATAAGAATTGTATATGAGCAAAGATTTAGACAATTTAAAAGAACAATAAGCATTTATAATGTTTAGCAAACAGGATCCCATTAACAGAAATAACTTTGGTAGTTGCTTTAATCAAAGACTGAACAAAGATATGTGATTGAAAGATAGTCTGTTGTTCAATTGCATAGACAACTAAGGAAATGTCAAAGGCTGGAAGCTTATGGTGCAAAGATGAAAACAAATTAGAAGAGCACTAATGACAGTAATTATCTCCATAAAATTTTAATTAAGACTGCACAAACTAAGTTATGGAGCTCTGTAATATCTTAATGTTCTTATGTATAATATAAACCTTTCCACATCTGGAAATAAAGCACGTGACATTTACAAACAGATCCCATATGAATCATGGAGAGAATTTATACCACTTGAAGGATTTCCACGGCCTTGAAAATTTGGGTCATCACACACAATTGCTTCAGGTCCCCATCCAAGCTTGCCTCCAAAAATGTTCCAAACACCATTCGGACTCTACAATCAGCCAATCAGGTGAGAGGGTCCATCAAGACTTGCAGTATTAGTTTGAATCAAAAGGGTTATTCCACCGGTTAGTTCATCATTGATTACTCCAAAGCAGTCTCTATATTTTATTCATACAAAACGTACAACCTCAAGGAGCAGAGGAATTACACATCCACAAAAACTTGTGTAGAGATGGCAATGTTAATTTATAAATATGTTCTTTCATACAGACAAACAGAGAGGACATAGGCAATGATGGAACAAAAACCTTCGTAATAGATAAAGCAAACTATTACATTGAAGAACATGGACCAACTTAATAGTTAACAATGACATGTCAAACGATATTTAAATCACTGTCAGCAAGCAAAATGGAAAGGCGTTCAATGCATACAACTCATACTTGTGCTATCACTCCTTAATCTCCCAACGGTTTACGGTGGTAGTTATATGCAGTAGTTATTTCGTTGTAGTAGTCATTTGCAGTTTCTCATTCCAGCAGTAGTTATTTCTTTGTAGTAGTTTGCAGTTTCTCATTCCAGTAATATTAGGAAGCCATGTCCTCGTATCTAGGGGTACTTATCTTATTAGTATTGCATTTAAACTTTATGCTTATCTCATGAAAAATAAACGGAAAATCATTTCAGTTTTGAGTACTTTAACTCGAGATTGCAGGTTCTCTCTTAACGAACTAGCACTATAGATCATGGAAGTAAACATTTGATTTCATATTGCAGCGTCCCATAACTAGATCCATATTGGGGGACCCTAGAGCTGAAAGGTTCCCTTCATGAACGTTTTATTTCCAAACAAAACAAAGCTAACATAATCTCAGATATATTAGGAAACAAGAACAGTAGTTTAGAAAATGATTACCTGTTTGTGAGCACATCGATGGTTCAAAACAACATCTCCCAAGGCCTGGAAACACAAGCAGATCAGCTATAAGATAAACCACATTGTTCTGCGCCTGTCAGTAGCTTAATAACCTCTACATAATTCAGAAAGTACCAATTTGGTGTAATAAATTACATAATATGCACTAGCAGCAGAAATATAGCAAATTCCATTTTGACGCACTAGCAGCAGACATATGGTACTAGTTAATGAGAGCTAAAACATAACTGCAAGCAACTAACATGCATTCTCAAGCTGCATTGACTTTCATTTCATGCAAAAAGAATACATGAGAAGAACGATGTAATGCTCAATTAAAGGATCACGGTAACTGTCTGATTACAAGATATTTGACTAAAAATGCCAGGAATAGCAAGTCAATCACTAATTAGATACAGACCAGAAGATCTTGGTTATGCATCTCTTCTATGCAGCTTTTAAGCTCTTCCAATGAACCATAAGCAGAATTCAAGTTGTAAAGATCAGAAGGCATGTAACCTGCAATAATCCAGTGTTATTTACAATAGAACAAAGCGCCCTGAATTTTATTTAACCAAATCTTTTTGATAAAGAATTTTTTTTTTGATGAAGTTATTTAAACAAATCTTTGTATATGAGGTAGTTAATTCAGGAGGTTAAGAAGCATTTTTTCGCCCCATTTAAAACATTCAGTTTTTATTAAGATTGTTCAATTATTAACAACTCTTTCGAAACAAATAACAAGATGACGTAAGAATAATCATCTAGAAAATGATATAAATTGAGAACCATATGTTGTTATTAGCAGTTTCCATTTGGCTTCTAAAGCTAAACTGATCAAAGAGGTCAAAACCTTGAGGGGCAACTGATTCTGTTGGTGGTGGAAACCAAACCGATGTGATACCGCAGCGGGACAAATCAGCAGCTTTACTAGCAAGCTCAAGATACCACTGTCTTCTCCAGCTTTCCCAATTGAAACCTTGGAACTTCAAAATCAAAGAGAGCTTTATAGTTACTAAAGATTGGAAGAAAAACAAAGAGACCCACATGTAACAAGAAATAGAGGCAACAGTAATGATAGTGATGTAATGCCAATGAAGAAACAGGTGTCCTAAGGGAAGCCCCTGTAAGAGAATGAGAATTTCAGATAAACATTGATTGCAACAAGAGCTTCATAGAAGCTTTGAAAGCCTTGAAATGAATTTCTAGCCATTTGATGATGATGAAAATTGTGGTGGTGGTGCTAGTGCTGGTGGTCGTGATAATGATGATGACAATGATAGTAATAACAATAATAATGATGATAAAAGCAATAACAACAACAACAATAATAATAATAATAGTAATGATAATTAACGGTTAAAACACAAAGTATAGAACTTCCTCCTACCAAATTGAACATCTTAGTTTGACTTTGGCTGTTGAGAGAAGCGCTTAAAAAGTGATTTTTTTACTCTTTGGGAAATATGTGGTGCATAATAGCTTCCTTGTTCATCGAGAATAGAATAGAGAAAAGGTCTTTTTGCGAAGAACAAACGTGGTTCCATATAACTTTCCAAGACAAATATTCTTAAAGGGATTTTCTTTTTAGATAATCTATATGGAAATTGATGACTTTATGCATCATTTGGAAAGTATGGCGAGAAAGAAAGAGAAGATGTTTCTAGGGAAAGAAGGAGCTGATTTCCTATGTAAGATACAAGTGTTTACAGAGTCTTGGCATAGGGGAAATCATGTATTCAGCACAACTGAGTTTCTGGACTTGTTTGAGTCTGCTATTGCATAATATTTGTACAATGTCCAGCTTCTTTTTGTACTTCTGCAGTACCCCATTGGTACTGCTATTATAAATAAAATTACTTATATCTTATACAGAAAAACAAATCAAAATGAAAGCTGGTATATACTGACCACAATCTCTCGTCCGGTACCCGTCCCTGATTCTGCATGCAACAAATCAAATTATACATGATTAATCATTTTGCTTGAAAACACTGATTCGCAAGTGAAATAAAGTAAGATCATCTGACATGAATAGCTGCACCTAATTTTGTTTCTTCCGGAGTTCTCTGCCATTTAACTGTCTTCCGTTGAAGAGCACGTTCCAACGCCTTCCTCTTCTTTTCAATTACTTCTTTCTCAATCACATGCTCAACTAGCGCATCTCCTTCCTTTAGCTTTTCTTGGGCAATAGACCATACTTCATCGGGTTTCGGTAAGTCCAAAGTTTTGAATCCTGATGTCATGACCTCAGATACATGAGTTTTCCTAGGTGGAAACCTGGGACGGATAGAGCGTATCCTCCGTGCCATCCACTCAGGTGTTGACCTTCGAGGACCATCAGTTAAAAGTTTCCATTTCAGTGAATCATCATCCATAAGAAAATCTATTCTTCCACCATTAACACGATAAATAGCTTCCTCATCCCCTTCTTCTGAAGAGCTTTTCCGCAGTAACAAATCCTCAGCCATTTCTGCTCTTTGCCTCCACGTTTTCGAAGCAGCTTCAGCTGCTCTTAGAGATCTCTGCAGTGCTTCACATCTTCGCACATATGCCTCATCTTGTGAACGTGCTGTTTCTTTTGCTGCTTCAATGGCAGTCTTCATCCTCTCTAGCTCAAGCTTAAATGCCTTAGAAGCTGCCTTCTTTCTCTCCGAAGCATCTTTTCTCATTTTCTCTAATGATGATTTTATTTCCTCCTCCTGTTGTAGAGCTGCTTTTCTGCTTGATTCCTGAAACTCAAGCAATAACTTCTCAACATCATTTGCACGGAGTTCGTATACTTTTGCTTCTTTGTGTGCTTGCTTTAGCTCTAATTTCAACCTGTCAATCTCATTTCTGTAAACAAGTAATTGAGACTCCAAGTCATTCACGGTGTTGCTTAACTTGATATTCTGGGACTGAACTGATACAATCTCATCAAGTCCCATATTATCTAAAAATGCAGCCATGGCATTTGTTGTATGGTCACCAGCTGATTCAGCTACAGCTAAAGCCTTTTCTATAGCATCTTTAGACTGTTGTAGAACACGGGTTATGGCCCCTTCAGAGGCAGTCCTTATTTGTTCTTCAATTTGAAAAGCTGCCTCTGCTGCAGAAGCTTCAGCAGCTGAAACTCGTAATTGTGCATCTTCAAGTATGTGAGTAGTAGCCTGCTGAAAAGCAATCTCTGCAAGCTTCTCAACTTGAACTGCAAGTTCAACAGCATCTTCTTTTGCCAGGACCAACTTAGATTCCAAGTTAAATTTCTCCTCCAAAGACTCATCTAGCTTACGGTTAAATAGAGATTTAGCTGCCTCCAATTCTGCTATGGCCAAATCCTTATCATGCATTACGGTGGACAAATACTCCTTCTGTTTAGCCTCAGACTGAACTAACTTTTCAAGCAATTGATATCTTTCTTTTTCAATGGTTTCATTTCTGGCTTGAACATCAGAAAGAGATTTCCTAGTTGCTAACAGTTCATTATCATCAATCCCTACTACTTTGCTCCCCTCTAATGAATCACCATCCCCATCATCAAGGAAATCTGTGAGAGCTTCAGTTGAGTCATCCTGAAGTAACAAAGGAAGTTTCAATCGTAGTAGTCGCCAGCACCCAGCTCAGTTAAATAACAAATAAAAAGATACTGATAGAAGGCATAGAAATGTAAACCATGTTTGAGAAAACAACATGTCTTGGTTTGCAGAGGCAGGCATCCGCGAACAGAACTCTGAAATAAGAAGATTGTCACCTTTAACCTTATTTGCATCCAAAAAGTTCTAAACTGTGTACACTGTAATAATATCAAACCTTTTCCCAATGGAACGCCTTCTATAGATCGTGGTATGCGACTTAACAGCAAAAAATCGAATAGGGTCATGGTGTCTGCGTGAAGAAATAATAGTGTGCTGTTGAACAGATCCAAATAACGCATCTGGTAATGTGCTTGTGCCCATATCTTCCTGTCAAGAGATCACTAATTTATAGAAGGGCCAATTCCACAAACATAATATCAATCAATCAATCTACTACAACTCAATCCCAAACTTGTTGGGGGTTGTTTACATGAAAACTCTATGGCATAACCCCAATGTAGTAATTTGTTGTGGAACTGCACTTATTCTGTTTTGGTTCATTAGCTACTTGGTTTTAATATATAATACATAAGGGCTAAAATCTAATTGGTCAACATAAGATTGATTATTTCTGATATTAACTAAAGCTAACTTCTAAATGTGATGGATTCTCGGACAATAAACTGACATTTTAGAAGCTGGTCCTCTCTCTAACCTAAGAAAGAACTTAAGTTTCCATCAATTACATGAACTTAAAGCAAGAGAATGATACACAAAGGATGATATTTCTCAAGTCACCCAAACGAGAAATATCCATACTCACCAGTTTCAAGTAATGATATGATCTCCGGGAATTATCAGAGATCAAGGTACACTTCCAAGCTACCTTAGTTTTCTTCAAAGATCCTAAAGTCAATTATGACATAAATGTTAAAGACTATTGATCATATACAAACTATGAATCTTCAATTTCCTTCATTCCTTTGTATCCACTCTGCTCTATTCAGGCCCATTTTATTCCATAAACATACTACTCCAACAAATTAAATTAAACCTGTTGAACAGCATAACCATAATGTAAGATCCTAAAGTCAAGTACGACATTAATTTTAAAGCTGTTGATCATATACAAGCTATGCATATCCAATTTCTTTCATTCCTTTGTATCCACTCTGCTCTATTCAGGCCCATTTTATTCCATAAACATACTACTCCAACAAATTAAATTAAACCTGTTGAACAGCATAACCATAATGTAAGATCCTAAAGTCAAGTACGACATTAATTTTAAAGCTGTTGATCATATACAAGCTATGCATATCCAATTTCTTTCATTCCTTTGTATCCACTCTGCTCTATTCAGGCCCATTGCATTCCATAAACATACAACTTCAACAAATTAAGAAGAGCATAACCATAATGTAAGACTCCTGAGGAAGAATATGAACATAAAATGGGGAAAAGGAACAATGGCGATACAGCAAAATAAGAACATACAAATAAAACTAACACTAGGTAATCAAATTCAAAGCTTCATAATTTGATATGAACTCAATCAGAGTACATGGAGAAGCATTTTATTGACCTGATTGGAGATGATTGATACTCGAAATCTCTCAAACGAAGAGCCTCATTGAATTTTCAGATCTCTCAAAAGCTGAAGCGAAGTTAAATGGAGTAGAGCTAAATGTACGGCATTATGGCGGAGCAGAAAGCTACTCTACTTTTTAACTTTTCAGTAGGAGAAAGAAAGGCCACTGATTATTTAATGAGTGTGTTGACTCCATTCATGAAAAGACACAAATACCCTTTAGAAAGACCTGTTTGATGAAGATTTTTTTTATTTTTTTTATTTGTAAATCAGCATTTTGCTATGAAAATTTCAAATACAAGTTATATTTAAAATTCAAAAAACACCTAAAAAAATTTTACTTTTACTATATATATTTTTTTTTTCAAATTTTATAAAAATAAAAATATTTAAATTATATTTCATGTTTTCTAGGAAAAGTATATTCAATAACCAAATATTATTTGCAAAAGATATAACAAAACACAATTTCATCTTCAACTTCAAAAAATTTAAATAAAATGGAGATATTTGCAATAGTATATCGTAGGTTGTATATGCGATCTTATAATCTATGACATTACGTCTTAGAGTTAGAAGAAATTGATTATATGTTTCAGATTAATCAGTCAAGTTAAGCAATTAGACTAACTTTTAAAAATCGAGAGTATAAATATTTTTTAGAAAAAAAAAGATCAAATTTTAAATATTCTTCGCAAATGACAAATACAACTTTAACTTCAATCGTTTACACTTAAATAGTAAAATTATTATCTCATATAAAATAATAATAATAATAAATATATATATATATATATATATATATAATGTACATATATATTAAAATGAACCCACTAAAATTAAGTGAGAAGCTTTAGCTCAATGGATAAGGGGTTCAACAATGACTTTTACGTGGGTTCAAATTCCAATTAATGCATGGAATTGGGCTCAACTTTTGGGCTTGGATCATCTTCTCTTTTGCATTATTTTTTCTCTTTTATGTCATATTTTTCTAATTTGTTTTTGTTTAATTTATTAGACACATTTTTTTTTATTCTTCTTATATCTATTAGTCATTTTATTTCAACATAATTTTATGTACAACTTTTTTAAAATGATGAATTATATATATAAAGATAAATTAGATGTAATTGAATGAAGAAACTAAAAATCGTCAATATCGTTTTAATAATATATATTTAATAGAATTCATGGAATTTCTTTTCTATTTTTTCAATTCTATTTTACAGAGATGGAAACTAAACTTATTTGATTTATTCGTCATTTTTTTTCAACAAGTGATGACTAACCTAGTAAATTAAACTACATGAACTAAAAAAAATTGATGATGCAATTTATTTATCTTCTGAATATGCATTATAATATTAGTAAATCTATACTTACACACTTTTAGAGAATCTTGGTAATTTTTCTAGTAATATGTGTTTGAATGGATACTAATTTAAAAAATTTAAAATGCAAAATAAAGTAAAACATTACAAAATAAAAGTATAAAAAGTACGAGAAATTTTAAGAATGCTCAATGGAGCAGGGTAAAAGTGGGAAGAAATGCTTAATGCGGTACAATAAGGTAATATAAATTTAGCGGGTTAAGGTAAATATTTTTTTCTTCTCCGTCTCGCTTCCTTTTTCATTCTTTAATTTTCACGTGTTTTAGGAATTAACTTATGTAATACAACTGATCCACTAATTTTCTTTTATCAACGTAGCTTTGTTCTCAATATCTTTGATTAGTTTGGTGTTAACTTTTATCAACCAATACCTTGTACAAAAAGCATGTCGGGGTTACTACGCTCACCGTGCACTTACATTACCACATGAGCTTCTTCTTTAAATTTCGAACCCCCTGAGCTTAATTCCTCGATCCGCCACTATATATATATATATATATATTTCATCCCGTATACTTTTAAAAAAAAAAAAAAGTTTATGTGCTTTTACCAATGTTAGTGTGGACATCACGAGAAGAAAAAGAGAACTTTACAAATCTATAGAAGATATGCTTTATAGTTTCCAACTTTCATGGCTCCTCGTGACTAATTTAAAGAAAGTGAGTGGTATCATAGTGATAGCTCCTTTTACCACAAAAAAAACCTATACTCATTTTTATTCGTAAAACACTACAAAATACTACTTATCCTCATAGTAAAGTTGGTGATAGTAATTACTAACTTGAGAGGTTGTGGGTATTGACTAGGGTGGTGGTAGATTATGGTAGCAATGATTGAGATAGTACGCGGAAGCAAACAAATAACTGTAGTATATGATAGTGATAGCTAATGATGATGATAGTTTATAACAATAGTTTATATTATATACTTATAATAATAATGATTGATTATATGTAGTGATGGATAGTTATATGATATTAGTGTTGGTAGCGATTATAAATAGTGGCTAATGATGATAAATATTAACTATGGTGATTGACGGCCGATGGTAATTGTGATTGGAAATATTGCATTGTAGGTGGTGATAGTTGATAATGATAAACGGTGACCATGATTAGTGATGAAAGTGGGTGATAATGTATTAATGATATCAAATTTGTCATAGATTTCAATTATTCAAATATATTTAAATCGGTTAAGTGATTGTAAAAGAAGAAGAAAAAAACACTTTGATTCAAACTTAAAAATAAATATACTCAGTAATTATAATTTAAATGTTAAGATTAAGATATTCACTGAGTGCAAATAAACGAAGCTTAAAGAGTATATATCTTAGATATTCACCAAAAAACTAGAGGATTACTATTATTACAAGTCCAATAAAAATATGTGTGTGTTTAAACTTAATTAAATCATTGAATACACGAACATACACAACTATAATCTAATTATGATTAATTAATATTTATATCCACTCCATTAAATCATTTAACTGTGGTAAGCTGCATTTGTTTGGTATAAACACTTTATGCGAATAAGTAATTGCTCTAGTTCTCTATCATAGTGAAGTTGGAGGTTAAATTATATATTTGAAACGTTGCTATTCAAGAATGGATTGGGCATTTGGTCTAGTGGTATGATTCTCGCTTAGGGTGCGAGAGGTCCCGAGTTCAATTCTCGGAATGCCCCTTTAAACTTTCTTGTATTTTATTTTTTTGGCTTATTGATGTTCAAACCATATCTGCAAAATTTATTGATGTTCATGTTTTCCATTTTCCACGACTCCATGAGCAAGTTTCAAAAATTAATAATGCAAAAAGAGAATATTTAGTTAGTCGAATAAAAATTAAATTAATGAGATTGATATATTGCTTGCGATATTACTTTTCAGTTTTGTCAAGTCCAATACCGAAAAAATCAACTCATTCCTTCCTTGAAGGATGAATAAAAGCCTCAAAACACATTATTTTTAACGCCTCAAAGAATGTGTTCTTTACTTGCCTTGTGCAAACCATATCATATTCACATAAAATTCACATCACTCGCTAGATTTCAAATGCATCTAGTTGTAAGAATAGTTCAATGTTACAATTGACCTTTTTTTAAATATTATTTTAGAGCAACTGTTAGTAAAAATGTAGTTTTGAGATACGAAAGTGTAACGAACGTGAAAGGGGTGTGTAAAAATCGAATCGATCAATAAATTGAATTGAAAAAAAATGTTATTGGTTTATTCTTATTAGGTTATTGGATTAACGAATTTTTCATGGTTTTGTGGAAAAGAAATTATCAGGTTATTGGTTTTAAATATTGGGTTATTGGGTAAACCGATAACAACAATAATTTACTATTTTATCCATACATAAATATTAATCTCAGTACCTTATTGGTTACTGTCTTTGCTTATTAGCGTTTAATTCACACTTTACAGTAACTTTGAATTCACAACTGCACGTATACAAAAATGTCAAAACCTAAAGTAAGAACCATATTCTCGTAATTTATTTTTATGTTGCACTTGTATAGTTCTTGAATTAGTTATTATTATTATTTTTATTTTATGAGCATTCGTAAAGTTACATTATTATTATTATTTTCTTATTGAGTAAAACCAAAAATCAAATCGTTAAGAACCAAAACTGATAAAAAATGTCTTATTGATTTGGCATATTTAAAAGGGAAAAGGCTCAAAAATGCCCTTAACCTATTAGAAATAGTTCAAAAATGCCCTTCTTCCACCTATTGGTTTTAAAAATGTCATTAACGTTTTCTCTAGGTTAAAAAATGCCCATTAATTAACAGAAATATGACATGGAATTTAACTTAACAAGTGGCCATTTTATATTGGTCCACATAAAATTTTTTACCCAATTAAAAGATCCGACCCAATCCAATACCCAGACCCATTTCACTGATGATTGAAGCCTTTTCTCTGTTCTTTCTTCCTCTGTTTTTTTCTTCATAAATGGTAGATGTTTAATAGCTTTCAATCAAAAAATAACAGCCAAACTTCAGCATTTTAACTCGGCAAAACCGATAAAATGTAAATCTTAAGGCTCAAAATAAAATGCTTGAAATTCAAAAAACAACAGCTACAGTAATTAAAATGCAGAATTTAAATCCAAAAAATCACAGCTATAACCAATAAATAGCAGCTAAAATGCATAATAGTACAGGCAAAAAATACACCATCATATAAGGATGAAATGCTTTTCATTTAAACATCAGTTTAAAGCCTTACATAGCAGAAATCTTCTACATTTCAAAACCAAACTAACTTTAGAACTGTACTAAAAAAATAAATAGCAGCTAAAATGCATAATAGTACAGGCAAAAAATACACCATCATATAAGGATGAAATGCTTTTCATTTAAACATCAGTTTAAAGCCTTACATAGCAGAAATCTTCTACATTTCAAAACCAAACTAACTTTAGAACTGTACTAAAAAATAATATACATTTGGTAGAAGAACAAGCAGAACTAGCTGCCCTTTGCACTTCATACATGATTCGACGACTTAGATTCAACAATGAATTGTGGTCCAATCTTAACTCGAAAATGACGAATCCCCACTCATCGGCCCGTGGGAGAGTACGAGTGACGATGTGCTTACAAGAGACAAACTCATATCTTTATGTATAGTACCTGAACTAAATTTTGAAGTTCTTCAATTGAAGGGCATTCCTATTTCCTGTAAAAAGAGATTTTTGAAGACTCACAAGATTCCTTTGGAAGATCAATGTTGGGTTTGGGTATTTGATTCGGTTCTTTTAATTGGGTAAATAATGATGTGGACCAATATAAATTTGTCATTTGTTTAGTTAAATTCCATGTCATATTTCTGTTAATTTATGAGCATTTTTGAACCTAAAGAAAATGTTAAGGATATTTTTAAAACATTTTTTAACCATTTTCAATAGGTTATGGACATTTTTGAACCTTTTCCCTATTTAAAAACCAAAAACCGACCGATACGTGAAACTAACCCATTTGAAACAAAAAATATAATTACGCTAGAAGGAGGGCTTGAACCTCCGACCTTGTGGTTAACAGCCACACGCTCTAACCAACTGAGCTATTCCAGCTTCTGGTTTCTCATTTATTTAATTTAATTATTATCATTCTTGCACGTGCATGTCACAAGTCTTGCCTTTCCTGGACAAGGAATTCTCAGCATTTGGCCGTTCACCTTCGCACCAAAATCCAAATCCATTACGGATTCCGGAAACCACAAATTCTTACAATTTGATGAATCCGAAATCTCTGTCTGCTTGAAAATTCAATCCTTCTTCCCTCTCCGTTGAATCCAAAGAAGCCTTGCAGTTGCACGAACTAGAAATTTCTTCATCAATGACGGAGGATAATTGCCCTAGAGTTTCATCTTCTGAAACCGTAGACTCCAATTCTTCATCAACGAAGCAAAGGTGCATAAAAATTTCAGTTTTTAATCTTAGTTTTTTGTATGCAAACCACTTCAATTGAGATCTAAGTTTCCCTTCATATCATCGACTTAGGTCAAAATTGAAACTTTTCACGTATGATTAATTTTGTTCGCTATATCCTGAAAAAATATATTGTCTCTATAGTTTGGGATTGAGCCTAGTTGTTTCATACATTGATTGGTCCCCTCAACTTTTTTGCTGAGAAGCCCATTCCGGAACCCTATTAGCTCCGCTGGTATAATATGTTAGTAGAATACTACTTTGATTTCTTTCCAAAAAGTAGAAACGAACAGTCACGTAGTTTTAAGTAAGCTGCCATGATTAGATACGGGTTTGACCTAACTCAGTAATTAACTTTGGTCCAAACTTTTTGGCTGATGCTGGAGTTGGATTATTGTTTATTGAGTTCGAGGTTTCGCATGACTGTCTCCCACTATTTTAATCCTTTTGATGTATTATTGGTTCCGTGAGTTTGTCAGTGTCCTTTTTGCTCTGATGCTAAAATGAAAAAGTTCGGCAACTGAATTAGTACTTTGTTGAGATGAAATTGTTACTCTGTGGGAAGAAGCAGTATTGAGGTAATGGCAGTAGTAGTATTTTCACCGGGAAGTTACTGTTTTTTAGGCATTTAGAGAATCTGGGTTAACATAATAAATATTAGATGGATTGTTTGCATTATGCTGCAGAAGAGGAAAGAAAAATAAGAAACAACAACATACACAATTTGATTGATTGATTAATTAATATTAGAAAAATGATGAGAGACAGCTTTGTAGTCTAATCAGAAGAGTAAGCTCTTCTGGTGGTATAACCTTTCAACATCTTCCAGGAAACGGAGAAAGTGGGATCAGCCTGCGGAGACATTTGTTCCAGAAGGGGTAGCAGTATCTGGGATTTTTCCATTGGTAAATACTGGTTCTCTTGCTGGTATCACACTACCTGGCGTAATTCCAGTCTTGGGTGCTGCTTTTACGAATCCTCTTACCGCTATTGGTGCTACTACAGTGCAGCAGCTTCCCGTAATTATTGCCCAAAAATCAGTTCAAGTAAGATCATCAGAGAAGATGTTGCTTATTATTTTCTTGTTTGGAAGTATTCCCCTATTACATGAGGTTGTCACCTAGCTCTAGTAGTTATTATCCAAATTCATGATTTACATTCTCCCAATATTTGCTTTTCTTCCTTTTCTTTGTGGGTGGAAGAAATTATTTTTGTTGTCAGTAAGCGTTGCCCAATTATCTGCCTCCTTATATCATCATCAAAAAGAACAAGTTCTCTGGTTCACTTCCTGCAGTTTTCTTACTGCAAATTAACAGTAAATGTGTTTGTTACCCATCCTAGGAAATTATACTGAATCAGGCATGTTCTTTGTGTCATTTTTCCATTACCCTTCTACGAAATGCTGTTCAGAATCAGCTCTATTTTTTGTTTGGATCACTTCTGATTTTCCAATGAGCTATTGCAGCCGAAAATTCAGGATGAGTTGATAGCAAGAGAAATTGTCATTAATGATGCTGATCCGTCTGTTCGCTACAGGCTCACAAAGCGCCAAACACAGGAAGAGGTGAATATTGTTAATGGGTTTTGTAAGACTAAAGATGACTCGAGAAGCAAATGTGATTATCTTAAGGTTATGCTCATTATTTATTGATCAATTATCACTGTTTCTGCAGATTCAGAAGAGCACGGGTGCTGTGGTTATAACTAGGTAGCACACCATGAAGTCTTATTATATTGCTTATTGTTTAGCCTTTATTTACAGTGTGATACTTATTTAACGTGGCTATTGCAGGGGTAAATACAAGCCTCCAAGCGCACCATCCGATGGTGAAAAACCCCTATACCTTCATATTTCTGCAGGGGCACATGTAAGCAAGTTTAGTTACTTGCGTTTGGATGCACCATTTGGTTCAGGAAGATTGCTGATAAAGTTTTGTCCATCACTAAATTGCATAGATGAATCATTTTTCTGTGCATTTTTAATTAATCAATGCATTTGCCTTAGTGTCAACTTGTTTCTCTGAGTTTGGTTTCTGTGTTTTTTCCAACCATTGAAGTGGTTACCACCTATATTCTTCTGCTCGTCTTCTCTAGTTAAGAGTTCATTTACTGCTAAATTTTTTTCCCCGTTTTTATCCAATGTATACTACACATGACTGGAGAATCTGGAAATATCATTTCTCTTTAAAAGCAAAACCCAAATCATATTCCTATCTTCTGAACCTTTTCTACTTTTTTTAAAAAAATGTCTACACCTTTCATCTATCCAGCCAAAATTTAGTGTACATGTTTGGCTTGGCAAAGTTAGCGAGAGTTGAAAACATAAAAGTATAAGGTTAGAAATCCATTAATAACCTTTTGCTTCTTAGGAACAACAACAACAACATTACCCAGTAAAATCCCACAAAGTGGTGTCTGGGGATGCTATCTTAGGAACAAAATTAAAGAAAACAGTTGAGTGGAGAAATGTCTCATTAAGTTTCAGGCTATGTTATATTTTATAAAACACTTCCCATAGGGAAATTGTACTTATCTTGGGTCACACTATGAAGAAAAAATTGTTATTCATTAAAGTGGGACTTCTCTCTGTAACCTTTCAAGTTTCATTATTTTGACCTTTTACTTTTCTGGGTGAAGTGATTGCTATGGTGTATTTACATGTACTGTGGTTGACTCAGCTAGAAACAACACTTGAGAGGATCAGAGCAGTTGATCGTGCTGCTGCTGTAGTGGAGGAAATGCTTAAGCAAAGTCCTGTTAACAATGGATTAAAGGTAAGTAGTATCTACTGAGGTTTGACAGGACTTGAAGCCAGAAAATTACTGGAACCTCTGACTCTCTTATCATCAGGTTAATCATCTGCTGAGTACCTGTGTGTACCTGGGCTTTGAGGCTGATCCATCAGCAAATATTACTGTGCGCATTCGTGGACCAAATGTGAGCTCCCTTAATCTAACTTTGCTCTTTTCGCCTGGTTTATTGAGTTATTGTGGTATGTTGCCTATCAAGGGTGAATTTCCTTATAAAATTTTCGATTTATGAATTCTCGCATATTTAACGACATAAAAATAGGATCCCTTTTTTTGTGATTTACTATCCATTTGCCTTATCAATTTCTTTTCCCTATTTGTTGTGATTTGCTGGCAAATTTAGATACCGGGGAAGTTCATTCAGCTGTTACTTCTCTGTTATTGATCAGATATTGGCATCATTTATTCTCTTTATTGATCAGATTCTGGTCTGAGTAATTATATGATTGTTCCTTCCAGTAGTTTGGGTGTAGTCCATTCTCCACCCTGCCTGGCTAATTATCTTATTTATCTCTTTTGGCATTATGATGCTTGATGTGCTCCTTTAAACTTTATTCTTATTGATAGAAAGCCAAGAGATTCTAATGTTCTGAGCTCTCTCTGACATCTCCGTCCATTTGGAGAGATTTTCTTCTGTGCTGGTGGTTGGCTTTTTGTAAGTGCAGGATCAGTATATAAATCACATTATGAATGAAACTGGAGCAACTGTCTTGCTAAGAGGACGTGGTTCGGGATATTCAGATGAAGGAGAGGGAGAAGGTGCCTATGTGTTGATTAAGATGCAATTATTTTCCCATGCTCCATAGCATGATAAGAATGGTTATCAATAGTGTGCCACTGGCTAGATTTCTCAGCTATGAAAAAAATTTAGTTATTCCTCATAAATGTACTCTTTTAATGTGCAGATGTGCACCAACCTCTGCATTTACTCATATCAAGCAATAACAGTGCAAGTCTTGAGCGTGCGAAGCTTTTGGCAGAAAATCTTTTGGATACTATTTGTGCAGAGTGTGGTGCTTCTAGGTATGCATGTTGCTCTGAGTATATGAAATGTGATTGCAACCTGTTAGCTTTCGTTCAGAAGAGGTTTATGTGGGCTGTTATTTTGTTATGATTCTTTTTCTTTTATTGGGCTGAGTCCTATATCCTCATATGTGTGACTGTCGATCTGCAGAGTCTCTTCTTGTAAGGTTTATGGAGCTGTTCCGCCTCCACTGCAACCGTTAGCCAGCGTTCAGGTTTCTGGAAGTGAATCAGAAGTCAATAACATACCCACAGCCAATGTAGCTGCACAGATTTTGAGCTTCTCAACAGCAGCAGCAGTTCCCGTGACTGCAGCTGCAGGTGTGACTGGTGTTGTTTCTCAGGGTACAGTACCTCAATCTCTAGGCTCACTGAATCCTGTGCCATCTCAACCTCCCACCAGTTGCTATCCTCATCAATTAGTTGCAAGTAGAACAAGCTATATTGGTTATGATGGTATATATCCCCAAGCCACTGCTTTGCAGCAAGTTGCTTTGGCTCTTAGGCAATCTACTTCTCCAGTCACTACCACAGTTCCTCCAGCAACAACGGGACCAAGCATCACTTCACAGACAAGTACAGGTACTGAGAAGGACAAGCGCCCTGCACAGAAGCGTAAATTTCAAGAATTGCCGGCTGGTGGAAAAGGCCAATCAACTGTAAACCAGGTATGTGCTTAGTCTCCTTGACCTATACAAAGGTATCTCCAGGCAATTGCCCTTAACTGGCTTTTGATGAGAAAATTCTAATGGTCATCTTCGAGTCAAGTACATAAAGCTTCATGATTGACCAGAGATGGGGAATGAATATTGAAAGCATTTCATGTTATAATTTCTGGCATATGAACCTAAACTTGAGTATCCAGAAGTTCCTCCATTATCACTATCTGCTTGTTAAAGTATCCAATGGGGCACTGGCTGTGCAAAAAGTTTTGCTCCAAGCCTCCAAAATAAGCCCATCTCTTGGATGAGAACTAAAATGGCAGATGATATCATGTAAAAAAAAAGAAATAAGAAAAAAAGGGGGAACTATAGATGATATATTAGTACTGCCATTGCTACTGTTCCAACTCAATTTAGTGGAAGATTGAGGGGTACATGTATCACTAATCTGAATGGATCAAAAGCATCTCTAAGTACTTCTGTTTAGCCATTTATTGACCACCCACTATGTGGTATCTATCAGATCGACTGCTAGAGTGACAATATTACTGAAGAAAGATGTTGTTTAATGTGAGACAAGTTTCCCCTAGTGGTTGTGACTAGAGGTCACTGAAGTTGTATTGTTTCCCATTCCTCATTTGGAGGGCCTCCACCAAATCACGAAGTTCCTGTGATTTCTCCAAATTTATGCTCTGAAACAAAGCCTTCATAAACTGTGGTGCTATGTGGCATATCTATAGCCTGTGCATCTGCCTTGTTATATCTGAAGTTGTGTCCCTTAATTGCCTTTAATTGATTCTCACTGCTTGAGTGATCTTCTGCACAGGAATATGCTGTGTATATGAATTATGATAGATTCTTCACTTTACCTTCCACTATATAAATGGTATTAATAGAAGGATGAAGTACAGCTTGTGTAGCATGATGACTGGCAAAATTGGGATTTATCAGATTCTCTTATTTTTGGGTCTCTTTTAAACTTAGTTTACCATTCATCCTACATCTTAGTTTCTATTAAAAAAAGACTTTGTTGTTTCTCATTTTAAATTTTTATCACATTGCTGTTGTAAATGGAGCATTTGAAATTTCTCAAATTTCCTTCCCTTAAGATATTTTTCAGTTAAAAACATATATTTATTTCTGGTCTAACCTTTTCTACTTGATATTCCAGGTAATTTCTCTGACCTTGTATGAAGCTAACAGGCTGTGGAACTCTGTTGGACCTTTGTATGTTTCACAGGATTCTGGATACGGAGGAGGCATGGGGTTGCTACGTGCTATTTCAGTTTTATGGTGCCGATGCAAAGATACCATGCCCCTTCTGGTTTTGGCATTCTGTCAAATGTTAATATGCTAATATGTGCACTTTATTAATCAACTTTGCTTCAAGTACTAAAAGGGTAATGAGATCGAGATCACAATACATTCTGCCTGTGAGGCTTTCAAACTGTTTCAACTTTACTCTAGAAGAGAAAATGTTTTCTATTGGTATCTGCAATATATGCATTTTCTAAACATGATGATCTAAGCTCCTTGTAGCAAGTGATAGAAAAAAAAAGTCAAGCTGCAAAGTTGAAACAGTCCAATTTATTCATGTCAACCAATAATTCTTAGGATCATGCATTTATTTTAAACTTCCCTTGCCTGCTACTATACAAGTAAAATAATGTTAAAAGTATGCTCTCGAAAAACTCAAATTTTTATCTCCTTTTTTCCTGGAATTTCTAAGTTTTCTGGATGGACTCTCCCTCCCCCCTTTTGGTTGCCAGAATCCACTGCAGGGTACGGAGCTTCTAATGCTTCAGGAACGAATGTCAGACAAAGGTGATAGAGACAAAATTGGTACTCCGGCTCCCAGAAAGTTGGTTCAGCCCTTATCCAGTTCAATGCTGCCGCCGCCACCTCCTAGAATGATGCCTCCACTGCCACCGCCACCAAAGTTTCAATCATCCTCACAGAAAGTGCATGACAACAATGTGGTTAATAAAGCACCATGTAAAATTGTTCCAGGTATTTGCCATCACTCAAGCTTTTTCAGTCTCAAGATTTCAATAAACTCTTGCTTGGTTTGTCTATTAGTGATGACCTACCTATCTTCATTACCCCTTTTTTTCTTGCATTTCTTGTTACTAAGTGGAAGTGTGAAAATCCATTAGGTCCAAGTAACATAGTAGAACTTCTTTTACTTTTCATTTTTATCTTCCACTTCTTATTTTTGTATTATATCAGTAAGTATGAGATCAGCTTAAATGGGTTGAAGTTCACTGAAGATCTATATAAGAGACCCCAAGTAGCTTAGGATTGAGGCCTTGTAGTAGTTGTTATCAGACATAACTTGTCTATTCCATTTTTACAGTTGAGAAATATGAGAGTGTGTGTATTCAATTGTTTGATTTGATTTGTGCATCTCAGATACATTAGTCCAGCTAATGGAATATGGGGATGACGACGACGATGATAATGATGAAGCAATTGACGGACCTTTGAAATGTAGCTCAAGTGCGGTAGCAACTCCAAAGCCATTCTGGGCTGTTTAATAATGACCACTGCACATCTCTTTAGATTTTGGCAACAGCTGAATGTGCATTAGAAGTTGAATGGTTGTTTTCAATTGACCTGGAATTGGCTGTGAACTATATAATATGTACCCTTCCCCACCCCAGCAAAAAGATGAGGGGAGCACCAAATGGAGGAAAAGAGGAAAGGAGAGTTCTGTAGTATTGTGCCAAGTTGATAATACCCGAGTGTAGGTGATGCCCTATGTAAAATGACTTGTAGAGATTCCGCAACCTTGTATTTCCATTATTCTTTCCTCTAGAAAGTTGAAACCAGAAGTTGTTTGCTGCTGGCTTGTAGTTTCACTCTGAACTCTTTATAAAACAAAGAATGCCAGCAGTGTAACCTACTATTTTGTTTCAGTATCAATATGCAGTTATTTGAAACTCAGGCAATTAGCAAGCTATTGAGTGTATCGATGTTGTCGAATGTAACGTAAGGAAGCACTTCCACTTACTAATTATGGGTTCTAGTCAGTTTAACGCACATTTTTCTTGTTTCTAATTGCCTATTTAGTAAATGGGCAAATGCCACAATCTTCATTTTAGCCACAAGGTCAAGAAAGTCATCACAAATGCCTTAAAAGAAACGAAGAGTAGCAAACGATTCAGCACTGTACATTGAACAAAATCAGTACTTGGAGAGCTCCATGAACTTAAGCACACTTTCAAAAGAAAGAAGAAATTATGAAACGAGTAGAGTATAATCCTACAGATTGATTAAACTAGATGAAGCATACAACCAGTAGCAACCCTGCTGGAAATAGAATATACTTTCTTTAACTCAACACATCTTGTGAACATGTACTCATCAAAGCCAAAGTTGGTGAATAGCATATTAGGATTTATTGTCAACCCCTTGAGTTGGCATAGTCATTTGGCTCATCATTGTCATCTCTGTGGCTTCCTTCTACACCTGGTGTGAAATCATTGTTTACAGATTCAGTCCCTTGGTCTGCACTAGGCTGTTCTTCGCCACCATTGTGCGAGGTCCCAGGGCTCCCACCGAATTCAGAGTTGTTGAAGAAATCATTACTACCGGAAACACCAGCGTTGTAATTTCCACTACTCCCACCACCATGTCTAGCCCCAAAACTATCCCCACCATAATTGCCACCACCAGCAGGGTAACTGTTGTTGCTACCATAGTTACCACCACCTCCATAATTGGCAGATGAGTAACCTCCAGCTCCCCCACCATAGTTAAATCCACCTCCACCACCAGAACCACGCCCAAATCCTCCAGGACGCTTTTCTGTGGCATAATTCACCCTTATCCGTCTCCCGTGGAGATCCTGCAAAATTATGCAACAAATTTTAGCGAAGACTAGTCCCAAAAACTTTTCAAAAAAAATTCATTCTCAAATGACGGAAGAAAATAGCAAAATGTAATTTGTCCATGATATAAAAGAACGGGAAAACGAGATGAAGTCCTGATGGAATTTTGACCCAATAGAACCTTATTGGTTAGCACTAGATGGAAACACCACCCTGTCACTAAAGCTAACTAATCAATTTCTTCCAGTAATTGACAGTGGAATACGGTGAATAAAAAGAAAGGGACAACAACATGAAATTATCACCTGATACTGGTCTCAAAAAGTTGTTCAAATATTTCATCTCATTTAACGGTAAGAAAGAGTCAGAAGCAATTTGATCTTAATATTTAAGAAAGGCACAATAACATGAAGTTACAAAATTTTCATGTAATAGAACCTATTAGATGGAAACCATCATAGATGGAGTGGACTAAGATGGATAGCATCTTTAGGAAAATAACATAACTTGTCTGACACTCTGACCACACAAAGTGATTCAAAAAACAAGAAGGCGATTATCACTCTTCAAGAAGAATTGACACCGGTGCTCCACGAAGAAAGCTGGGCATCATTACCTGGCCATCCAAGGCACTCAGGGCACTTGATGCTTCTTCAGCAGATGTATAAGTAACAAAAGCAAACCCTCTAGATCTCCCAGTGTCGCGATCAAAAATAACTCTAGCTGCACGAGTTACACATTATCATTTAGTTAATTTCTTTTTTTTGTTTAGGGCACATCAATTTTATAGGCTCCATGAACCACATAAATGGAGTAAGCTGCAAAATTTTATTTTATCAGAGGTCAAAACATAAATCAAGTACCTTCAATCACTTGACCATGTTGGGAGAATGCCTCTCGCAGAGAGGTTTCATCAGTGCCATACGAGAGACCTGCAGCAGATAGTTGGCCATTATAGAGCAACAAAAAGAAGGAAAAAGAGCATAGCAACTCCGTCCAACTGGGAACAAAATCCTTTTACCTCCAACAAAAAGCTTTGAAGAAGACATGCTTCTTATAGCCTGGTAAAGTGAGGTTCTAGAGGCACACAGTTCCAAATTCGTGTGTCTGCTTACACTCTGTTTAAGCATATTTCCAATTCTATTGAACAAAGCCATCTTTAAACCTATGAAAAGAACAGAGTGGCAGGAATCCATATTAAAAATAACACGAGAATAAATGTTAAAGATGTTAGATTCAGAAGAATCTTTGATTGTAGCATAGTTCCACCATATTGCTGAAAGGCACTAGATGTCGTGAAACAGTGTAAAACAAAAGAAAAAGGATGGCTCCTTTTCTCCGACCTCATATTTCGTCCCTATTTATATAGCAGTGACATTCCAAAATATGTGAACCATCCCATCAAAAAAATTACTCAATACAACTTTCACCATTTCATGACTTCTACGAATTCAAATTCTTTTTTTTTTTTTTGGTTTCCCATCCAGTGTCCAATACCCACGTTGTAGCCTAACTAAATACGAATTCACGCTAGGAAGTCCCACATTGAGGGTAAAGTGCTCCCTAACAAAAGCGACTCCGTAACCAGGGAGACTCGAACCCAAGACCTCTGATTCCTTGTTGGTCAAATTCATTTTGATATCAAACTAACTTCCCATTTCTTTAATAGTTTCTTCCACTTAAAAGAACATACTAATAACTAACTCCAATAAACAAGTTCAGTCAAACATAGTCAAACAAAATAGCACAAAGGGAACACATTACTCTTCCATATACAACACACAGACATTTCCCATGAAGCAATCGCTCAATCAATCAGAACCCATCAACAAAAATATCATAAAGATCGTATTTTTATAAGCAATCAGCATCCCAATATGCTCACTACTGATCCCAAAACAAAAAAAAATCAATAAGCTGTAATTGAAACTCCAAGATCATAAAATGGGAAACGATGGAACAAGTTGAATTAATAACAATTTATCTATAAAATGAAAACCCTTTAAAATTAAGCAAAACGGAAATGGATATAGGAAGAATTCAGAAGAAACGTACCTCTGTTGCCCTTAAACCCGGTGAACTCAGTCAGTAGGGTTTTAGAACTTTGTGGGTATAAATATTGTAAAATATATTGGCCATACGATTGAAACTTGGCATGATCTGGGCCGTTGGATGAAAGGGGAGTGTCAACTCAAATTTATTTACATACTCCTTTCGTCTAGAAACATCTAAATTTTTTACCGTAGAGGCGGCTCCATTCTTCTTTTGACACTTCGATAATGGATCCATTTTTTTACTTTTTTACTATTCTTCTTCCACTTACTCTTCTTTTCTTTCATTTTTTTAAACTCTTTTTACTCATGAGTCCTAATAAATATTTAACTCCCAACTATATAAGTAAACAATTGATATAATTAATAAAAATACTAATAAATATTTTTTGTCAAATGAAAACATTCTCATGACTGAATATTAAAAATAATTTTATTATTCAATATAGTTAATAGTATAAAATTAACTTGAAAAAAATCAGTTTCTTAATTATTAGCATTTTTCAAAAATTAAATTAATTCAAATTTGTTATTTGATAGCTCTTTTTGTTTTGTCTTAGACTTTAGTTCATATATGTGCAGTCATTATCTTAACATAGATTATCAGTTATTTTTTTTTGTTACAATCTTTTAAAATACTTAATGGAAAATGCTAAAGAAATAAAAGTGCAAGCGAATGTGAAGGCCTCTTGATATATAGAAAACGTATAATAATAATAATATAATGAGTAGTTAATTAAACTTGTCAGAAACCAATTGATTCTTGAAGAATAAATTAAGTATTTAAAGTTTTAATTCAAAAGACTTAAATTTCACTATGTGATTTGCTTTATCCTGCATAATTTTTTAAAATCGTTTATAAATTCATCCCATTTGTCCTGTTTATCTCGTTAGTATTTTTATTTTAAATTATAATTAAGATGAAAAAATTATCTATAATTTTTAAACAAGATAAAAAATTGACTTATTTTATTAAAAAACACAAGATAAAAAATTGACATATTTTATTAAAAAATATTGAGCAGTAAGTTTATTTTTAAAATTAACAGTTCTAAAAGTTTTTAAATAATTTAACATAAAATATGTTCATCTATATTTTTTTTATCAGATGTAATAATGATTTAATTATGCATTTAAAAATAAGATATTTATTAAGAATAAAAAAAAAGAAAATAAAAGAAGAGAGGAGTGAGTGGAAGAGAAGTGGTGGATAACATGTAAAAAGTAAGAAAATGGCCCACTATATCCAAGTGTCAAAAGAAGAATGGAGCCTCACACAACTATTGTTGGTTGGATTGGTTGAACCTCTACTGTTATAAAATTTATCTAGAAACATCTACCTATGCTCTTTTCATTAATATCAATTACGTGGCATTATATGATTGGATATGACATTTTAAAAGGGGAAGAATTTTTTATTTTTAGGATAAAAGAGTCTTTTTGGGTAGGCTTATATTTTTTTTTAAAACTTATTTCTTTTATGCTGAAAAATAAGTATTTACTTTTTATCGGCTAAAGTTTGAATTGGTACGGAGTTCATACAAATTAAAACTTTTAAAATTTACTATCTTAATGCTATAGTATTTGTATGATTAAAACTTTTAAAATGTGTGGCTTAAACTTAAATATGTATGTGATTATAAATAATTTCATTAGCATTTAAAGTTTTTAAATAAGTGATATTTATTTTTGAAAATAAAATATATGTATATATATATATATATATATAAGACATAACTAAATATGTTTCAATTTCAAGTTAATTAAATCAAACTATATACATCTGTTATATTTATTTGTTTTACTTGAACCTGACTTGTCAAACACAAAATAATTATGCAACATATGAAATAATAATGCTATTTTTTCAAGAAATATGAAGCGCACACATGTACACACCAAGAGTATCTCGCTCATCTCAATTTTTTCCAAGTTCTAAATAGATATGTGACTATTATGTTACTTAAATATAAAAAAAGTTTAAACTATAATTTTTTAACCCCAAATATTATAGCAATTAACCATTGATTAAAAAGAGTAAATACCTCTAGCTAAAAGTTATTCAAACTATAAAAAAAAAATATCATTCAAACTATAAAAAAATTGTGTAGCAAAATTACTCAACTTTCATTTACCTGAATAAAATTATTTAACTTAAATTTTTTCTCTTATAAAATTACTCCATCAAAATTATCATAAAAATAAGGGAAAAAGTTCAAATATGAAATTGAACTTTGACAAAAAGATTCATCTATATCATCTTTTAAAAGTTGGACTCACATATATGCCCATTCATGACAACATTTTATTAACAAAAAATATATCTAATTTTAAAAATACCTCTTTGTACACTGGCCAATAATGACAACGTCATAACCACATCATTCATTAAATCAATCAAAATACAAAACTCATCTAAATTAAAAAAAGTTTCACCCAAATTAAACCCACCCCACCCAACCCACATCCCTCTTTTCAATCATCAATCCATGTTTTATTTTAGGCATTGTCATGTGTCCCTTTGAGAATTTTCAATAAAATTGAAACGATACAGAAAAAATTAAAATCGACCTCTACACAAAAATAACACGCACAAATCGGAAAATAGTCATTAGTCATGTCATGTCTTGTTGTAAACGAACTTGATACCATTGAAGGGAGCCAACATCTCCATCAATTTCAAGTTCACAAACAGATTTTACTAGATATTCAACAGCATCATCAGTATCTTCAAATCTTGCAAGATCTGGTGGCAGTGTTTTGCCTGGCCAATTTTCTAACCAACTCTTTAACTTGTCCCTTAATTCTTCCTCAGTAACAAATTCCTCTGACTTTCCAGGTTCCATTAGTACATAAGTGTCTGTTTCTATGTTTGATCTTCTCCTTCTTGTAGCCAATGTCTGATTAATTTATTTTACACAAAAAAAAACAAATAGAGACAATTAAGAAAGTGAAGTGTTGCTTAACCTATATCTAATAGATGAATAGATCAAGTGAAGTTTTAAATAATTTTCATACTATCAAGCCGGTCACATTAAGAGCGTGTTATGGAAGTTGATGGAATCTAATGGAATTTGGTGGTTTAATTGAATATAAAGATATTTTGTGGTTTGAAGCAATGTAATGTATTTTCTTGTATATTGACATTATGTTTGTTACATCTTAAGGTAGAATTTCTAATTTAATGGTACAAAATGACATGTCAAGTTATTTAAAAATTACTCAGAATGTGATCTATGTGATTTATGCCTTACATTGGTAAGAAAATTCACTATAATATAATCAAGTTACTTCATAAATACAACTTCACAAGCTGTTGCGTAGTTGCATTTAGGAATTAAATTGGACTAATAATATGTGTGTAATTCAAATATGTTCTTATTAGTCTTTTGGCTATGCTCGGTTAAGTTTCGTGTGAAATAAAGATATTTTGACCCAATTAAATGACGATAAAAATATGATTGAACCAAACTATTAAGGAAAGACAAATATTGTGAATTTCGCGTACTTTAGACAAAGATACCTTTATTCCATTGAGGTGGATGCGTCTACAAGTCACACTGTGGGAAAATGAGGAATTAAAAGGCTGAAAAATAGGTTGCTGCCAATTACATGTATGTAAAATTTGGAGCGGATATTGAACTCTCCATGTTTCTGTCCCTGCCATATGAAATATAAGTAACAATTACTAAAACATTTTGTCTACTTTACTTTACTACAAGGTCCTTTTTCATTTTTTGGGATGTTCACAAAGTGAGAATTATCACAAGATCGTATAATGAGATAATAATTCATTTTAAAATTCAAGAATATATAGGAATGCGTCTTAACAATCAAGAAAACGAACTTTAGATCCATCTCAACTCAAAAAGCTAAGCATAGATAGTGAAGATTGCTACGCGTAGCAAGAGATCACAATTAGTGGCATGCACAGAATTTTTTCATAAATGGTATCAAGATTTGAATAAGTGAAAGATTGAATAAATCGTTATAATAACAAGGGTCATTTTTCATATTATAACTTATCTTTTCATTTTACTTGTGATTTATGAATACATATCTAGTAAAAAAAAATCGATGAGTCAATATCTCTGACATTGCTTAGGGCAAGGTATATCCGTCTCTGGGTCTGGAGACAACAACCCATTTCCAAAATCAATATAGAGGTTCAAACTTGTTGCATAAAAACAGGAAGAAGTGCAAGGATTTCAGTGGGAACTTACCTATACAATTGTACGTTTTATTGCACCACAATTGTGCCTCCATGAGTTGCTATTTTTGAACAATAATGACTAGTTAACTACATATCAGAATGGTTGCATTTCTTCAATTTTTTTGATGAGATGGTTGTAGATAAGATGATGGTTTTCAGCCTCATCTATATATATATATATATATATCCATACTGTTCCTGTGTTTTCCAAATCAGTTAAGTTGTGCAGGCTTGGGAAATTCTGGGCCGAGTATTTAATCCACTTGAGACAAAGCCACAAACATTTACATTTGAAGCTACAACTGGGATATTTAATAAAATGAGGATTAAATTCACAAATAGCCACTTTTCAACTCATGTAATTGAGAGAATAGTTATAGTTATAGCCACAAACTATAACTATTGTATTTGAATAGTTATAGTTTTCTTGAAAAAGTACACAATAGCTAAAATTTTGTGACTACTGACTGGAAGAAAAAAAGAGCATTTAAAGTTGAACGACACTTTCAAATCACTATTTCAATAGCATTGACAAGGGGTGTCAAATGAGCAGGTAGGGATGAATCAGACTGGTCATATTTTTATGTGCTAATTTTTCCATGGAGATAGATTGTAAGAAAAATGGTCTGGTTGCCCTGTCTTCTATGACAGTAATTACTTCGGGTAAATACCGGGCTTTTCAGCTGAAACACATTCAAACTCTAGATTGCCAAGGCACGACCCAATTTGCATGTATGAAGACAATATGCATATATGCTTGAGTGTGTAATGTGAATAAAAGAATAACAGTTTGTTGAAAATCAATAGCCCTAAAATATTACAACATATGACCTTACAAGAATTAATAGCACTAACACTTTGCAAAGAAATGCAACTCCTGGCAAAATGGTGGGATGGTGTATACAAGACCTGCTCTCTTCAATCTGTTTGATCTATAATCTGACAACTGAAACTGCACCAAAAAATGTGATTTGAAGAAACTTATAATGCTCACGACGAGAGGTTGCTTCGCCCAAGATGAGAGATCCTAGTTGATGGTATTAAAGGTGCTTCCTCATCCACCATTGGATCTGAAGAGCCATTCTTTGTACTGTTTTCCCTAAGATCAGCATTGTCATCTGGCAAGTACAGATGAGATGACTTCTTCTCCATCTTAAGCTCCTGTAGAAGGTTAAGTACAGGTAAGACATACTTATAATAGTACAACAATCTTCCCAACGAAAATCATATGAAAGTCGAACTCTCATGATTAACAAAGACAACAGTGTTGTCACAGGAGAAAAGCTCTAAGAAGCACTCTAGGTCTATTGGGACTTTAAACACAATCAAGCGTGGGCTTTAGTAAGAAAACGTGCAATTAAGGGGAGAACAAAAAGAAGTATATATGTAGTTCAAGAAAAAGGTAACAAATGCATTTATAATGCTCTCCTTAACTAATACACTCAGTTACCAATTTTATTTGTTGTTCAGTATCGCTCGATTCGAGATAGAACTCATGGGCACGACTTAGTGCATGGCCTACACTGAAGCACAGCTTAAGCGACACAATGTCTTATCCGAGCTTTTTGAACTTCAGGGCTTAAGCCATCTTTAAATGATCCTTTAACAACACTGAAAGACAGTCAATTAAGTAGTCAGGTGACCTCCTTTTCTAATAACGTTGGTGTCCAGGCCAACACCCAAAATGTACAGTCAAATATTAAATAGTGCACCTCGACTATTTCACCAGGAACTATGTACATACTACCTCCCACTACTACGTCTACTGGAACTCTGTGTACCAACACTGAGGCAGGTCGGAATGAAATCACCTAGTGTTTTTCTTCGCTGAAACTTGAACTCATATCTCACATGGTTTTCACCAACTTCATTGACTGCTATGCTACACCCTAGGATGCATGTGACTTAATCAGATACATTTCTTTTCAGCTTCTTTCATTTCAAATATGACGAGCACGGCAAACAATTGGGTTAGAAAATCCACCCTGACCCACACAAAACATGAATTGATATGGCCTAAAAACAATAGAGGAAGCCAATAATAATCTTGACCTCAACCAGGAGGGGGGAAAAAGTGGGAGATGCAAAAGATATATAGTAAGCTTATCCTTTGCTGCCATTAGTGACTATAAGAATCTGTTACATATGAAATATTTATAATGCAGCTTTTCTCTTGTAAACACAATAGGATGTTAACTGTTTTAAATTTTAATTTTGCTGTTTGAAACAAGAAACACCAACTCCCTAAGAAACAAAAGAAGCATTCAGATATGCTTATGTTCCTATTGGAAAATCAGAAAACAAACCAGGAATGGAAAAAAATGAAATACAAAAACTGAAAAACGAAGCCATAGTCTGAAAGTCAGAACAAAATCTGACCTTAGCTGTTCGATCTAACATAGTATCTACAGGAAGCTGGGATGCTCGTACGTCCTTGATCTTCAAGTAGTTATACATCACGACACCACATAATGCTATACAAAACAAAATTTCATCAATATGGTGCATGTTAGCATAAAGTTCCCATAAATAAGGAAAAATAAGCTTACCTATGGCATAACCTGTAATGTTAAGAGCGGTAATCGTTGACTCCGGAAAAATTAAGGTCGAAAGGGCAATTAATATCCAATCTTTCAAGACACCAGCCACTCGAATGGTTACAGCACCAGTTCTACCAATCACTAAGAAAATTGAGAAATTCAAAGCAAGGGCACAAAGTGCATTTGAAAAGAAAATCCAAAAATTGAATTGGATCTGCGTGACTTCCATTTCAGGCTTCTCCAGAAGATACCATGGAATAAAAAGAAAGACGAAGCTGCATAATAAACATAAAATGATGAGTACCTCAATAAACAGCACAATATTCACTTGCATGAGACTCTAGACAACTGAAGACAGACATTTTAAAATACAGGGAATTACTCACTCATTGCGAAAACATAAAATGTTTGCCTTTGAAACCTGTAGTTTATAGAAACTACCTCACTTTGGAGGAAAATGTAAGCAAATATATAAAACAACCATTGCATATCACAGCATACAGATAAACCTTCTATCTCTATGAATAGAGGAAACCATTCACATAACAGTTACCAAAACTACAACAATCAAACTAGCAAGTAGCTATCCACCTTGTCAACATCAACACTTTTTTGACTTCATACATGCCAAGATATACTTATGCTGTTACGCATGGCAGGCAGGAAAGATTTATACACAGGAGAACATATTAACAGAAATTTAATGATAATATCTCTTGTTTCTTAAAAGTATATTATCATTTAAGTGGAGAAGGGTAGAGGGGCGGGCCCATTATCCACCGAGTTTAGAAGGCTGTGATTGGTCCAAAGGGCAGGTCACAGACGGATTTCTCGGTTATCAAAAAAAAATAAAAATGTATATTATCCAAGTTATGGTATAAGAAATATAACCCTATTGTTGCAAGCCTATCCATCACGAAGCATGGAGTTCTAAAGTGAATAAAGCAATGTAAAACCATATCCTTTTAGAAATAAAGCAAGAAAATATTAGATTGCCTTATTTTATATGTTCCTATGTAGATAATAGGAAAAAAATGCGGTAAAAAGTTATGAGGCAGAGTGCCATAGTCACCCAGAAGCAGCACACATGCTGTTGGAACCAGACGATCTATTAAAGTTTTAACATTGTTGTTGTTTATAAACACATATAATATATCTACTTTGGCAAGATAGCAGAAAATGACAGTTAATAATAAAATCCATCATTTTTCTATACCAAGTTTACTACCAACCATGACACAAGACCTTTCAACTTTTTTTTTTTTTGAGAAGGTAAAGACCTTTCAACTTTGTTTACAATTGTTTATGCAGATTGTAACAATTGAACGATCCGGTCTAATGTCAAGGTTCAACGTCTGTTATATCTGATTCTACTGCACAACTAAAATAAATAAATAAGTCTATAAAATTATCCTTCCTCTAACAGCTTAAGCTTTTAGATAATGTGATTCACATTTCAACAGACTTTAGGGCAGTAGGATGATATGAATGTATCAGCAGTTACTGTAGTCGGGAGCAATCAAGAAGTTACTCCAACCCATTAAAAGATACCAATCTAAGGAAGGTCTTATTCTCTGCTATCTTTTTCCCTCTGATTCCAGAGTGTGTGGTGAACACAGGGGAGGCTTGGAATCATTTACAGCCAAGTTCTCACTCATCATATAGACTGGAACAAAGCATGGACTTGACCAAATGTAAACAGATAAGTCAACCTTAGAAGATTGAAGAATACCTGCATGGAGCTATGTAATATAAACTGGTGATAGGATTGAGTGTTAATCCTTTCTTCTGGAGAAGAACTTGAGTTAACACCAGCCTAAGAGCCTCAGCAAATATCCCAGTCACCTGGTAAACTGTACCCACTACATTGAAGTGAATTTCCCCATAGGAGGATATTACAACACCAACACTGACCAAAAACATGTTCAAGAATACATCGTATCTTAGTTTGTCAGTTCCACAAATAACAGCCATGAAAAAGGTGGCCACCGGCACTGTCATTTCAATACAGAGAAAGCTACAGCCATTCAGTAGATTCCCAGGCACAGGAATTTGTAACTAGAAAAGAATACAGTATATGGACATACTCAGAGCTTTGAGCATCTGGATGAAGGCCACTGAAATGAACAAATATGCGGTGTTGCCAAACCTGTGAGCACAAAATATGCACCTTTCAGAGATAAACTTATTTTAACCTCATAGCCTCAACTCACTAACTGAAACAGAAATCATCCGCAACCATAATTCTCTCCTAGAAATTAAGAACCTCGTGTGTGAGGAACAAGGAGACAAGGAAGATAAGATCAATTACACTGCCAGACAGAGAACAATAGATGGCAATCGCACAGGATGCTACATTTTTCTTTTCTTTTTGTCTTCTGTGGGGAGGATACAATAGGTATGAAGAGTGATTCGCGGGGCAGGTAATGCAGTACATGGTTTGCCTAAACACATAAGCATACAGTTCTTTATCTTTTAAGAAAATGCCTTGAAATTGGAAAAATTATTTGTGGGAGAAGATTTAGAAAAGATCAAAGAAAAATATCAAAATTGAAAAAGAAATATTAATAAAAAATTAAAAGCACCAGGAATTTTTCTTGTAGCATGGTTTCTTCCTCTTTTTCAGATTTGTACCTTACACAATGTATCTGATCGCGGTTATAAGAACAATAACAGTATTATTAGGAGCTACTTTAGCTCTTGCTCAAAAAAGACATTAAGTGAGGTTTAGCCTATTCTACAATGTCTCAATTGGGTTATATGCATTTGAGTATGAAAAGGCCCCTTTCTTTTGCCGGGTATCGCCATTTGGCTCATTCCTGGATCACTCCTTAAGGAATAGGACACAATAATATAGCGCACATCAAAGAAGAGATTACCCCCTTTGTTATAAGACAAACCCCCATATGGGCTTGCAGGGTCAGCAGAGGTTAGCAGAAAATTCTCGCTGTGGTATGAGGCGGGTACAATGCAGGGCAGGGAGCATGCATATTACCCATCCTATAGTCATCTCTAAAAAAGTGATGACCCACAGATGGAGGTGTCCACCATTTTTATCATCATCCCAATTTCTGGCCTAGGTTTACTTTCATCTTTATTTTAGTACAGAAATAAGAAGTGGCAAAGAAAGGATCACGAGAAGCTAAATAATCCACCCACCAACATAAACAAGTAGAAAGGTGTAGGAAAATTCTGAAATCTGAAATCAACTATTACTATTCACATTTACCTGAAATATGAAATGCCTACATTTTTTAACACAGTTTTAAAAATGAGCTACAAGGATACCAAAAAAAGGACTTTTGTGTTATCAGCAAAAGAGAACTAAACAATAACAAGTGTGAGTAGATTGATTCCATCTGTATTGATAACAATTGAGCAGATATGGGCCTTTTCTATTTATAACTGTAAATTATTATTAATGAAAGCATCCAGGAGATAGCCAGTACAAAGAGAAAGTCTCATTTTATTTCTAGGTCACTCTCAGCATGTAAAGCAGTTTAGCAATTTAAGCCAAAGATTCAAAATCTCATTGTTCTTAATGTTGAACATTTCTGCTAGTATGTGCATGTTGTTCTTGTTTTGTGGGGAAAACGTGAAATGTGAGCTCAAGCAATGTCCAAAGGTTAGGAAACACCAATTTTAGGTTTGATCAGACAATGAGAGAAACTGATCAGCCATGTAAAGGATGGCACTGCAGATACGGAAGCTTTCATAATTAGGGGAAATCTTCAATTAGTTCAGATTATTGACCTCCATTCCACCTGACCAACCCAGAGTGAAATAGTGATGTATCTACGTATGGAAGATCAATAGTCAAAAGTGTCAAACCTTATGACAAAACATTGTTAGTAGCACATTATATTAAGCTGTAGCTGAATATGAAGAAAAATATAACAGTGTGTGTCTAATAGGAATCTCGAATAAATACCAACAAGTCACAAGTGATCATGAAAGACAGAATCCGTAAGAAAAGCCAACAAGTATTCTAGCTCCTCAAAGTAGAGAGCTCACCAAAGACTTGCAGCAAAGAAAGCACTGATTGGAATAACGCACGTTGCATATCTGCAAATTCGATAATAAATCGAGATATGAGAACAATGACAAGTTTCAAAGCAAAAGCAGTTAAAGTAGGCAATTCTCACATTTCAAGAGTCATCTTGACAGGCGACACAACCTGCAAAAGATAATCATGAATTAAAAGGAAAGCTAGATGAAACTTAATACAAGAATCAAAGCACTAAGATCAGAGATGAAAAATTAATTTTCCAATTCAGACAATGTAAGAAATGAACCAAAATCAGAAGCTAAAGATGACCATACACTCATAACTTTTAGTACACAAACAGAGACTTAACAAAATCTCCATGGAAGTTCATTTGCATGGCCACAAGCATCTCTCCAAGGCCAAAGAGCAGTGCAAAAAGAGGATAAATTATCACCCGCACAGTAGTTTCCTCAAACAAAGATTGAATTCATCAACATTGTTAAAGATCCTTATGAAGAGTGACTAGGGATGAACCTCAAAATAGACCAATAAGCGCTCAGATGAATCTAACATAATCAAAATCTGTCCAAGAATTTTTCTTTCAAATTAGCATACAGCATTAGACCCTAATTCCATGAGTTGCTTGGCTTTTGTTTGGCTAAAAATTTACTCGTGTAAGATTTATATAGGATCACCAAACTGCCGAATCAGAGTAAAACAATTGCCAGGCTTCTCGTCTAGATCCCTAAAAATAATTCAATGGAAATAGTTTTTCTACTTGTCAAAGTATTGTAACAAGCTGCTGATAATAATTATGAATGTTTTAATAGGAAAAGACACTAGGCAAGGCACTTCTATTCTCGCAGGGCAACACAAATGCATTAAAGAGAGAGACGGAAATGCTTAACCTTTATCTTCTACTCCCTACAGTCCTTTTTCTTTGACATTTAAGGTATTAGCACACTCATTAAGAAAACTATTCAATAGCATTAATCATAAGGGGTATTTGACTAAATTACCTTTATCTTTGAGTAATTAATGACTGCATGCCTTATTGGAGTAGTAAGGGCCCAATTGGAAGAAAATAATTAATGTCTTCTTGGTTTTCCGAAGTGACAAATATTTTGGACCAAATTCTTTTACCTGAAGTGAAAGATAAAAAGGACCAAAAGGAGTATCTGATAACTACTCAAGAAATTACAAGTCATTCAGCAGTTAATGAAGAAGCCAAAAGTATTTTGCGTGTGTGTATGGGGGGTGGGCATAGGGGTGGGGTGGGAGACTTTTGTGCTGCTATGACTAAAGTTTGATTAGACAATATGATGTTATCAGGATGCTGAATGATCATGGTGTATTTATAGATACAATAATATCAATGAAATAACAACATCAGAACAAAATAATATTGTGACAAGATCTGAAGAAAATCCTGGACCTTTTAAGTTTTAACACATGAATCATATCAATTGTGTATAACATGCTAACCTACTGAAAGCAACCTGGTAGAAATGCAACTTATACCTAGCAATCTCAAATAGCAAGCATTTCGACAACAATGTCAACAATAATTGAGTAGCAAGAAGTCATCATCCAGAAGAGCAAATATGAGAGTGTACAAGAAAAATGTCAACGTAATTCAGTAATTCTTAACTACCATACCTTGAAGACACGGATAAGAAAGAAAGCCACTAAGCCTGAAAAGCCCATATGTATCATGGTAAGTGTAATTGGGAGTGGGAAATTGAAATATTTTGGTGAAAGTACCCACTGCAAGAACATAATATAAATGGCAGAAGAAAATTGTTAGTTTGTATTGATGATATTCAAAAGTAATAGAATTACAACTAAGCCAGAGATAAAATGTATCGAACAGAAACTTCTCCCGAAGCTTAAAAAGCAACATATACAGACTGGTAAAAAAAGAAAAAAACAAACACCCACCAAGACCTGTGCCAGCTGTGGTGGTGGAGTAGAAGGCCAGATACATACAAATCAATTAGGATGTGTTTTGAACAAATGAAGTTTGTAAGTCAAGCCCTGCTATGTGCTCACTCCTATAATGCATGCTATTGGAAAAGCCAAGACAATAGTCTGCTTATGCAGCAAGGGTACAGTGGAGTGAGGAAGGTGCAGTGGAGTGAGGAAGGTGCAGTGGAGTGAGGAAGTGGAAATTTGAAACATGTGCACCTTATTCTACAGGAATAATATAGCCTCATAGTTTATGCATTACAAACAAACACTACAAAACAGTTGAACAAGAATTTTCTACCTTCTACTACCAAATGAGACCAAATCTGAATCAACAATGCTCAGCGTCTACATCATTGGTTTTCATATCGCCCTATTTATTATTCATTTCTTTTTTATTAACAAAATGCCTCGTGTAAGAGCTTGCTCACACTGACATCGGTCTCAGATAATTTCCCAAATGAAAAACATTGGTTCCTCATAAAGAATTTGCTCTTCCCTTCATGGTGTTTGGTTAGTTGAATGGAAAATAATGAAACTTGTGTCCTTCTCCATTCAGTTAGGAATGGCTATGACAGTTGATTTTGGACCAGCAGCAGATAGTTGCATGTTTCACTATCCTCCTTTTGGCTTCCTAAGAATGTAAGTGACCCCTGGCCCCTCTAAGTTTCCTTGGAAGCTCATGGCAATAAATGATAGCAGCTTGCCACTTTGGTTGTTCTTCTCAGAGATCGCCTGAACCACAATTTTAATATAATTGTAGTTTTCTTTTTTCCCTTTTTTTATTTTATTTCTGAGGTTGCTTAAATGCATTTAAGCTATAGACATTAACATATTCTAACTGACAAAGAACAATCCATGAATCCAATGAAGTCGAAGACAATCATGAAATACTTGGAAAAAGACACATACCTTGTTATACAAAATAACTCCTGATGAAAGCACAATATAGACAAGGAGATAAAAGTAAGTCAATAAAAGCTCGTTGCTGATCATCATTGTAAGTCACTTGGCGATTCAAATGGCTGCACCTCCCTATATTACAATGTAATTCTCTCAAATCCAAAAATCAATAAACTCGGATCCAGGAGATTTGTGTAGGTACAAGGTGAAAATTTAGCTCAACGGCTGTATTCATTCCTTAAAGATGATTGTAATGCACCAGCCTTGTTTCTGCTTATGCCGTTATAGAAACATGGACTGATAAAATCTGGAGATAAATGTGTCAAATGTCAAATTACTAATATCAGAAGGAGTCTTCATTTTCTAACGACACTATCAAAACAACCTGATAAATCAAAGCAAGCACTAGAACAAGTAAACCCGGATTATATGAACTTTACAAAAAGATGAATGTAATGACGAAATTAGAAATTTTAATGGCATGGAATTCCATGAAAAGGTAAAAAGCTTGCCGCAACACACACTATGAAACAACCTTTAATGGTCAATTTAATAAATATCCACTCACAGTCATCCAATGCATGCACGAGATATACAGATCACAAAATACAACTTGGCAATCTATCAGATGCAAATAATAAGAGTATCCTGCTAAGCCAGGGAACTCCATAAGACTATCTGGAATAAGCTAATGTTTAGGGACATACATGGTCACAATTTGCCAATCAGCACCCTGCAGTTAACGCACAACTCACCAAAAGAACTTGCTATGAAACATTTCAAAAAACTCAAATTCTGCAAATTTTCTTTTACCTTATTATAGAACTAACATAATTGGACATATTTCTAACTGGTAATATCTGGTAACAAAATAGGCAATAAATTAACAGTCCTAAGCCCTCAACGATCAAATTTTCTTAATGTTGAATCAATTCAGAAAGGAACGCAATATTAAGCGAACTCAAAAAAGTGCAAGCAGTAGCAACAAAACTGAATAATAATAAAAAAAACAATCCGAGTAAGCACATGATATGAGCTAGCAAAACAAGCTACTAGTAATAATAACAATAATAATACAGATAAAACAACAAAAAGTAGTGATGATACAAGGAACATCTAGCGAAAGGAGAAATTATACACATAATTTGTCCTCACACCAATATACACCGACGCGTTCAGGTGAAGGAGAACGAAAATGAAGACTGAGAATACATACCAGGAGAAAGAGCCGGAATTCGTGAGACGGAGATCTGTTTCCGGCGAGATGCCGACGGTTCGATCTGATTTGGTTGATTGAATTCTGTCGATTGGTTAGCCCTATGAACACGATTACGAGTTCACAGTGAGTGTGTGACCTTGATAAGGAAGAGGAATCAGGATTAAGAAGAGCTGCAAGTAACGACGAATGGGTCCTACTAATTAATTTCTCTCTGATTACGTACCTACACATAACACATGTTAATTAAAAACTCTCTCCGTCTCATTTGTACGAGTTAATTATTATTTTTTTAAAAGTAATAAATAAATAAATTTGTAGTCTGAAATAAGGATAGATATTCATGTGGATTTAAATCATTTTATTAAGAATAAAATAGATATTTTAAAATTAAATTATTAATAGAAAAATAAACCCTTTTAAATGTAAATTAGTGATAAATATGTATATATTTTTAAAATAACAAATGCCTCTATAAATTATGACATATTTTTGGCAATGAAAATGTTACGTAATGATGTTTTGTGAAAGGCATAATATAAATTGGACCCTAAACTTAACTTCAAATTTTAAGTATGACATCTAACTTTCATAGTGCACAAGTAGGCACTTTAACTATCCAATTCTTAAACAAAAAACACGCGAATCCAACAGCCAAATTGTGTGATATACAAACGCTCCTACGTGGCTTATTGAGCCACTCAGTGGCTGCCACGTAATTAAAAATTACACGTATTTTATAATTAAAAAAAAAGAGAAATTAAAATACAAAAGGGTAGGGTCGTATTTTCTTTTCCCAATTTGCTCGATTTTCACTCAACATCAGCGGAGCCCTAGCCCTAATTTATTTGCAATCAAAGTAAATTGTGAAGATTTGTGGTCAAAGTTCTTATCTTTTGGATGTTTATGTATTGTTCTTCCTCAATTTAGTCTGGTTATGTTAATTTTTGCTTTTTGAAAGTTTATTTTTGGTAGAAGCTGTCACCATGAATGTAAATTCACTTTTTTTTATACCTGAATTATTTGCAGACCAAGAAGTCTTCATTATAGCTCTTTTTACAAAATGACAAAAAAAATTAGAAGCCATTACATAAAAAACGACCAGAAATTGTGCACAAAAAGAGAAAAAAAAGCTTGAGTACTAGAATTAGGAAGAAGAAGAAGAAAAATGGGATTTTGATTTGAAAAAAATAAAGATATATTTAAAAGGGATTCATTAAGGGTAAAATTGTCATTTTCGCTTTTTTTTTTTACTGTTGTGGGCCTCAAAAAATACCCCTGATGAGCCTGAATTGCGTCTCAATCACGCGTAATGCCAGGTTGGATTCGCGTGTTTTTTTGTTTAAGAATTGGATAGTTGAAGTGTCTACTTGTGCACTTTGAAAGTTAGAGGTCATACTTAAAATTCGAAGCCAAATTTAGGGTCCAATTTATGTATTATGCCTTTGTACTGTAATGAAAATTAAAACGTCACTTTTCTCTTCGTTTTTTTCTGTTGATTTTTAAAAAAAAATGATAATTAAGCTTCATACTTTTATTTTATTAACCTTCATACTATTATTTTAGAGCTTAAATTTTAAAAGTGTCTTAATATAATCTCATTATTTATAATGTTATACTTACGTACTCAAAGCTCAAGTATTTGTAAATTATTTATTGGTTAGATATTTTAAACAAAGGTAATAATTTTATATATAAACAGTTAAAATTGATATGATGTTTATAATACACTACTTTAAATAGTGCTGGGGTAATAGGTCCAGCTAGAATTATTATAGTAATTTTGATCAAAATACCGATATATTTCAGACCCTTTTTTTAAGAAAAAAAGAAACAAAAAATGATTAAACTAAAAATAGGAGGAAAAAGCGATACACATTTCTATTTCTTTCTTTTTGATATTTTATCTTTTCATTGTCCTTGTTTTTAATCTTATTTTTCATTTTCATCTAAATAAATCTTTTCCTCTTATTTTTTATCATCATCTAAATAAATCTCTATTCTAATTTTTATCTTTATCTTCTATATTGTTTTTTTGGTAATATTTGTAAAGTAGAAGAAATGAACAAATTTAAAGAAAATGTAAATGATTCTTCACCATAAGAAACACCTAAGAAGTGCATATTTTAATATTTAATATGCACTTTTTTTAGTCATCAATAGTAAACTTTAAACATCGATTAGCGTAGTTTGCAGATTTTTGACAAAGTTACAAATAATTAATTTGAGCCTAAATGAAAAAAATATCAGCACATTTTTCTAAGACCTTAATAATAAAAAGATAGATAAAAAAATAATAATCAATGCACATTTTTTGAGCTTTTTTCCGACTCTCCTTCTATCAATATCCAAGAGCCTTTTTCATGGAGTCAAACTAAAACATAAATCTGATGCTACCACAATAATATAAGGACATCGCTACTTCAAATATGGAATAAAAATAATAATATTGGGTGGGAGTCTTATGAAACAAAAAATGTGAAATTAGATAGATAAAATTGAAGGAATACAATAAAGTATCTTAAATTTTGAAATTAAATAGTTGAAATTTATGAATATGAAAACTTAAAGAAAATGAGTTAATGATATTATTAAATGTAGAAGTTCAATAGGTATAAGTTATGGAGGTGAAAATTTTAAAATAAATAAAAGAAGAAAAAATAAATAATGAAGACAAAAAAAAAACTCATGAGCTATCCAACGTTTGTTGGGTGTATAAGTTTTATTAGGAAAAGCAAGCAAATCCGTCTCTTCTTTTTTGTATTACTCTATTGTGTTTAATAAATTGAAGAAGGAAAAAAAATGGAAAAAAAACTATCTTGAAAGGGTGGAGTAGTTAATATTGAGATTAAAAAATAATAATTTATAATAAAGAATAATAATGAATAGAAATAATTTTTGAGACATTTAAATATAACAATGAATAAAGTAGTTATTGATATATTTATTTTTTGTACAATAATAAGTATTAAGTAAGCAGAAATATATGAAAAATTGTCAAACATTGAGAAAAAAGATAAATCGGATCCTTGGCCAAAGAGAGATGCTACATCACTTTTTTAATATCTAGCTTTATATATTATATATAAATATAGATTTATTGTCATTACTTTTACACTTTTTATCATTTCCTTCTTTTGAAACATATAAACAATAGTCGGTGCAAATATTAGTTGTGGATAGAAAAGACTAGTAGTCAGAAGATGTGGAGATGGATGATGATTTTATTTTAAAAATTATCTTGGCCTTATTATTTTTGTGTTGTTACCTTTCTTAGATACATAACTATAATATGTTTTCCATGTTATTTGATTTATTTTTAAAAATTACAGAATTATTGAAAATTGTACTTTTATTTGTTTCTTAGTAATAAACTTATAAATTTGAAGATTCATGAGACATGCACCCCGAAGATCTATGAACTTATGTCCCGTGCCTCGAAGTTTACATCTTATCTCATGTGTAAAACATCTCGATCACCTCATGTCCCTACCTTTTAAGATATTGTTCACTATTACAATTAATTTTCAAATAAAGAATCAAAAATTGAAATCCACATTACAATAATAGAAAAAGATCTAACATCGTCAGTCAATACATCCCTAAATTCTTAATCACATGTAAAATTCTATCCTTAAATCCTAAGTTACAAATTTATTAGAACTTAGAAACCTTAAAATAAAATCATACGCGCATATGCAAACATAAAAATAGCAATCACAACACATTATTAATAGAATATGTATCAACACCTAAATGTCACATTTAACAAGAAACAAATAATTGTCAAATTTAGCATAAAATAGAAGTCGTTAATAAAAAAATAAAAGAAAATCAATCATAGTGGTAATTTAATATGAGATCACAGATAACACATTTGGGAGAGATCCTAGAATTAAGATATATTTGCTAAGTTTATTTAAGAGAGGAAATTAAATAAAAATAAATGTATAATATATTTTATTGACTTTAGAAAAGAATAAAATAAAAACTTGATGAGTCGATTGACCTACACGTCTCTTATTTCTATTTTTAGGGCATAAGATTATAAAATTTGGATCATATTTTGAAAAAAAAACTAGAGTACATTCATAGTTACAATAAGTATTCAAATAAGGAATCAAGAAATAAAATCTACATCACAATAAAATAATAATATAATACTCTCAGCCAGTTCATCCGTACCCTAAATTGCATACGTAAAATTCTATCATTATACCCTAAAATGTAAATTAGCCAATAAAAATCAATCACATATGCCCCAACTCCCCCCCCCCCCACAACCCCCCAAAAAAACAAAAACAACGCAACATAATATGCAATTAATAACATATATACTATTAACACATAATTGTTAATTTAGCAAAAAATGAAAATTCTATCTTCTACAAATAAACTTCGAAAAATCTAAAATAGTTAACACCAAACCTAACACTTAAATAAAACAACTAAATATAAGGCATTTTAACAAGTGTTTCAAGATTTATCAACAAATGAAAATTCTAAGTAAAAAAATAACTTGGAAACCCTTTAAAAGGTTAAACCCCAAATCCTAATTAACACATTTATATTTTAAAATCTTACAAGAGAGGAACAAAACTACACATAATCATATAAAGATAATTACAAATGACATTTTTACAATATTTAAAGAAGTTAAGATAGATGATATAGTCCGGTTATATTCACTTGCACTTAACTCTCTTCTCATCTCTCATGTTGAGGATGTTTTTCAAAAATAGGTTAATTTAGTTTAATGGCTTGAGATCGAATTCTTTTATAAAAAGAATAGGGAATCAATATTTGTGTAGAATAGAAACAGTTAGTTGCTTCTAATTAAGCTTCAAAAAAAAGCATCGCATAGCAAAAAAATAAATCGAATGATTGAAAAATAACCTTAATATAGCTTTGATGGGAGAAACTTTAGTTAGTTCAACAACAAAAGGAAAGATGAAATAACAACGATACAAAAGCTAATGCCCTTTTGGGCAATAGTCGTTGAGTTTAGTCGGTACAACAACAAAAGGAAGATCAAATAACATTGATATTAAAGCTACTTAATCTATTTTCCGTCAATAAATATATGTTTAAAAGGATTTTCTACGTCACCTCCACCAGCATGTTCGACAAATTTAGCTGCGTTTAGAAAATGATCATGACAAAGACAAACTATCTTCACTTCATCTCTCTTCTTACCCGAGTATAAAAATCCTTTAGTATTATTTCCATTTGGTCATTCACCTCTGGTGAAAACAATAGCCATATTGTTGAGTGCGAAATTTCTGAGCTTCTACTTAGCAATATTTTTCTCTGCATACACGAATGATTTCTATTCAATGGAAGACGACTTCACATCAATAATTAAAGGGGAAAAAGTAAATTATTCCATACTTTAATTTTGATACAAATTCAAATGGACTTGCTATATAAATTAATTCGTAAAATTTGATATCTTGAGTAGGTGGTTGTTGGGTTTCAACCTCAACTACACTTGAATCAACACTTCCTTGCGATCCACCTGAAAACATCAAAGAATATTTTTCATTAGTTATTCACGAAAAACGATTTATTTTTTCAAGTGAACATCGAAATTACCATTCAATGAAGCTAAATTCAGTTCCACAATTTCATTCTCTACATTCCTTGAAGTTCCTATGTTTTCTTCAGTTTTCCCCATGTTAGCAAAATCTAAAAATTGAAAAAGCTATTGAATTTCAAACTAAAAAAATTATAAAATGGAAAAAGAAAAACCCTATGAAAGTTTCAGTGTGGAGAAACCATTAGGCCATTTGGAGCTTATAAAGAAGAATTTCTAGGTGGGAAGGTAGAAAAAATGTGAAGAGGTATTTCATTTCCGTGGATTTAGTAAAATGTCAAAATAACCCTTGGAAAGTGACACATGGTTGTTCTAGGAATAGCCTGACCACGTGGTTCAACAAGGACTTTGTAAATTGAACCCAAGAGGTAACCGTTTAATAATGACACATGTCACTTATAAATTTACTTTATAACTTTTTTGACCACTTTAAAAAGAGAAAAATGTTAAATGTATTTGTCTACTGTATTTTATTGGTCAAATTTATTAAATGTTATATTATCCGATGATTTTTACTTTCAGCATTACTGAATTTAATAGGTAAACAATACAAATTTCATTTGTTTAGACCTAATATGTGCATTTTCATGAGTTTTTAAAATTATCATCGTGCCAAATTTTGGTCTCCAGATACATGTATCTGATGTATCCAGTTCAAAATTAGGTGTAATTTGTTCCATATACACTGTATCCAAGTGTATTCACATGCATCTATTATTAATTTCCATCAATTACAATCTTTACCTGCCATATATATAGTTGATTACATAATATTAGTATATGATCTTCTTTAATTGTATTACCATGTACAATACTTACCATGTTTAGTATTTTATCATGTATAATTTTCTTGTAACCTTATAAGGAGATAATCTCCTTCATTTTAGAGGAATAAAAATCAAGGCTTTTCTCTTGTTAATATGGTATCAGAGCTTCTTCGATCTTGGTAAAGAATCAAAGAGTTTTTGCTGCCAGCTGTGACTATTACCCATATATGCCGTCCGTCTGACTAATAGTTATGTACGCAAAAGTTGAGTCACCGTGTATCTTTTCGGTGATACTTTCTCATATCCAATTTGTGTAGCACCGTGCGATCTTTTCGATGACTATTTTCTCATATCTGATTTATGTAGCACCATGCCATCTTTTTGGTGACTACTTTATTATTTATGTAGGGTCGTACCATCATTCCGACCCTATCCATATAATTTCTCTTTTTCAGTAGGGTCATGCCATCAATCAAACCCTACTCATATAATTTTATTTCTCAGATAGTGACCACTTCCGGCCATCAAGTCTAGTAATACGACGCATGAGGATGTGTTTGACTAGTTTTACGGTGATTTCTTGTTTAAGATCTACTCATCCCTTGATTTTGAGATGACATATTTTATATCAGATTTCGAGCACTTTCTATTTCAGATTTGCTTTTATAAAAAAAAAGGTTCAACACTGTATTTCAAGAACTCCATGTTTTATCGACATTTATGCCTCAAATTCAATTTTTTATGAATTAACCAAGACATCGAGATTGATTGTCACTTTGTTCGAAAAAATTTGATGACAGTGATATTTCTTTTCCTCATGTTTGATCTTCTAGAGATTAATTGACGGATTTTTTTTCACCAATTCTCAAACAAAGAAATGACACGAGTTCATTAATGGCAAACTGTTGATTGACCAGTATTATTTTGAGGAGGGATGTTAATTATCGTCAATTACAATCTCTACCTACCATGTATAGTTGATTACATAATATTAGTATATGATCTTCTTTAATTGTATTTACCATGTATATTACTTACCATGGTTAGTATTTTACCATGTATAATTTTCTTGTAACCTTATAATGAAATAATGTCATTCATTCTAGAGGAATAAAAATCAAGATTTTTCTTTTGTTCATATCTATTTTTCAAAGTGTATCTGATAGCAAAAATTTATGTATCTGATTTAAAATTTAGTATAAAATTATTAATTAGTGAGACAATATGTAATTATTTCAATATAGGGAGATTAATTATTTAATATGATCGGAATATTTGTGTAATTATATAGTTTTTCCAACTTAATACTTCATCTAGTCCATGTTAAACGAATTGTTGTGGTATGACACACATTTTAAGAAAATTATTTTAGTACATAACTAAAATGTTACATTTTAGTATTTTGCTTATGATAATTTTCAAACTATTCTCCTATATAATGTGAAGTACTTAAGATCGTCACTAAAAGAAGGTTAAATTAAATATAAAAAAGATCTTGAATAATTCACCTATTTTAAACTGTAAGAAAATCTCAATAATTCATTTTATATAGACCTACTAAAGGAAAAAATAAATGTCTCGTTTAACAGTTTCCTATAAATTGGCAACAATGATTTTGGGTTAATGGAGTAGGAGTGGACGCGTTTAAGGGTCTTTGAGTTTGGGTTATAAATTGCTTGCTAATTAAATTTGAAAAATAAAGTGTTAAAGTTATTCTATTTATATCTTAAAAGGTTTAGGGATAACTAATTTAAAATTTTCTGACTTAAATTTTTGAGTTAGGTATTTACAATTCAACTTAAATTCTTGGAATTGAATTTAGAGTTTAAGAGATGGAGAAGAAGATGATCGTGTATGATATATCAAAAATTAAGTGGAACAACTAGACTAATGTCAGAACTCAGGAGATGGGGAGAAATTGTGGATGATGGGGGTTGGGGTAAATAGTGCGGACACTTATTAATAGTAGTGAAAACTAGTTGTATTAGGGAAATAGCTAGAAAGATATTTGTAGTCTCGTTGGATAAGGTTGATAGAGACAGAGGGAATTGGTGGTGGAGTAAAGCGATTCAAGAGAAAGTGAAAGCCAAAAAGAATGCTTATAGAGAGTTGTTGGTAAGCAGTGACGAGAAATATAAAGTTCAAACAAGAAATTGTATAAGCCGACAAAGAATGAAGTGAAGCGAGTAGTTAAATGACTAAAACATCTTTTGAACACTTGTATAATAAACTTCAGCATAGAGGCAATGATAAGAAATTATATAGGCTCGTCAAGCAAAAGAGAAAAGGGTCCGAGACCTGAACCAAGTGAATTACATTGAAAATAAGAATAACAAAGTATTGATAAAAAAGACAGACATTAGATGTACAATTTTCTTCATAAAAGGAAGCAAAAATCTAAGATTAAAAACGAATACCATCGTATCATCAATATCATGTTTTAAATGCAACAAAAAAGTGATAAAATAACATTTTTCTATCACCATCAACTACTAAAATCAACAACATTAGTTTTTACTAGTTTAATGCCACCTTCATTTGTTAGATCAATCAATATTTTACATAATACATCATATATTGACATTAAACTGTACCTTGTCATTACTCATTACCCTTTATTGCCTTATGTTTGTCAATATTTTAGTTTGCCCAATAACTTTTTTTTTTATAAAGAAGGATATTATATTAATAGTAGCTAATATGCGTCATTATAAGATATCGGCAGCACTATAACGGCAGAGTGCCCTAATTAGTCTAAGTACTTAGGGGAGGGAATAGAAAAATACTATTACATTCGACAAGGTTTGATAGATACTTTGTTAGTCTAGCAAAAGGAGTTCCTACTTTATTTGTCCCTTTCACAAAATTTTTCTTCGACGCATTCCAATCACTTGTTAAATTACTTAAATCCTATCATTAACAAAAAGGTTTATTTTTCTTATTTCACTAGGTAAGAGTTATTTTTTGTTTCTATTGAAAATTGAATTTCTATTTTGACATACCTCTTGAACTTAAGGGTAGGCCTTCATTGTAAACAAATTTAAGATACTCAAAAATATAATTATCAGAGAGACTCATGACTGACTGTTGGGTTTGCACTTTGGGATTGTCGTGCATATTCATAATTACACTAGAGAACTTGGCCGCGCTTCACGCGATCATTAAAAATAAAATATTTTTGATTAATTTTATATTTACTCTGTTGTTTAATCATAATATTATTGTTTGTTTTAATAATATGAAAATTGTGAAAAAAAATAAAGCTTGACAAATTTTACATCTATTGAATGAGGAAGAATATATTTTTTATTAAATAAGTTAAAATATATTTGCTAATAACAAATTCTTCCATCGCATGAAGTTGATCCTTTAATATATAATATATATTCCGGTGTACCATTCTCCTTAAAATGTCTAAGAAATATCTCATAATGTGAAATAACACTGTAATACTAAACAAATGCATCAACAAATGAAATTTATTATTAAAAAATATATTGAATACTGACGTAATAATACCTTAATAGAATTTTCTATCTATTTTTTTAAAAAAAACTTCACCCTTTCAATTTCGTTATATCTTCTTATTTAGTAGAAGAATCATCATTTATTATATTCTACTCCACCTTAATTTGTACCATCAGAGTTTTAAGAATAAACATTAAATTTTAAATCGAAATAAAAATTCATTGAAAAATGACAGAAAAAATAATAATAGTATATGAAAATTAAAATAAGGTGCAAGAAAAGCTTTTTCACGATAATTTTTTGAAATGTATTGATAACAATTAAAATGGAGCTGTTATTTTATCTTTAAAATTAAGTTTGATTGAATTGAATTAGTACAATGAGAAAAAATATTAAACTAATAACTTTTTAATGTTATTAAATGCATTTTCTTTTTAATTGAGTAGTAGATTAAAAGTTCCGAATTAGGATATTAAAATAATATCTTACTCTCTCCTTAATTATTATGGTATTGCAAACATTTATTTTCCTTTATTCATTTTCCATTTACTGTTATATCCAATTAATTTCTAATGTATTGAATGTGGTTATGGAATATTGAAATAATATCTTTATCTTTCCTTAATCATAATAAAATTATAATTTAACATTTATTTTTCTGAAATGATAATTTTGTTTTAATTCCTAGAAACATATTGTTTACTATATTGAATGTAATTATAATAAAACATATTGTATTTAGTATGACAAAAGAACTCAAAAATTTGAGAAATTAGATAAATAGTAATCTTAGCTTCTAAGAAATGTCACATCATCATTTACATATCCAACTTTATATATATAAGGGAAAAAGGACAAATATACCCCCGAACTTTCAAAAATGGTATGTCAATACCCTTCGTCATACTTTTCGGACATCATAGCCCTTGCCGTCCAATAATCGGTGCGCATTTACCCCTCCCACTAACGGAAGAATAATTAGAGACACGTGGCACAATCCTACATCACAACCTGGATTGACCAATTTTTTAACCCAAATTTCAAAATCCGTCCATAACCCATTTAACCGACCCAATTTACCCACAAATAAACTCTCTAAAATCCTAAAGAAAAAGCGTCTAAAATTTTGGCTTAATTCATCATTTCTTCATCCAAATCTGTAACTATTCAATGAAAATGATAGAGCACAAGTCACACTTCTAAAACAAACAAACCCTAACAATGGAGTCTATGGAGAACGAGTAAAATCTGCAAACGGAAGGTGAAGGGGAAGAAGAAAAATGAAAAACCCATGAAGAAAAATGGTGGATTTGATATCATCACTAGAGAAATGTAAAAGTAATTTAAAGATTCAAACACCCAATTCAAATTAATTTATTCATTTCTTCGCTTTCTTTGCTGGAGACTTAATAGTTTTCGGCTTCTTCACAACTTTCATAGCCGGAGTTTTCTTCACTTTAGCAACTGTAGATTTCTTCACCGCTTTGCTTTAGCCGGAGCAATCACCGTCTTCTTCGCTTTCTTTGCTGGTGTTGCTGCGGATTTGGCCTTCTTCACTACAACCTTCTTCTTCGGGATTGTTGCTTTCGGCTATGCGGCAACAACCTTCTTCCCAACCAGTGCCGGTGCCTTCTTTGGCTTCACGACGGCGGCGGGTTTCACAAAAAGATCTTTTTAGATTTTTAGATAGATTAGTATTAGTGTGAGTAATGGGTGTATCGGGTGGGTTAAACGAGTTGTTGGGTGGATATTTGAATTTTGGGTTAATTAATCTATCAAGTCGGGTTGAGCCATAGGATTGCGCCACGTGTCTCTAATTATTCTTCCGTTAGTGGGAGGGGTAAATGTGCACCGATTATTGGACGGCAAGGTCTCTGATGTCCGAAAAGTATGACGAAGGGTATTAACATACCATTTTTGAAAGTTCGGGGGTATATTTGTCCCTTTTCCCTATATATAATAAACGAGTTAAAAAAGAAAAAATAAGTGATTTAAGAAAATTATATAAATAACATTAATGATGAGATGAAGATTAAGAAAAAAGTCAAATAAATTAGTAGTATTGATGATGATAAAAGTTAAATAAATCATTTTTTCTATTATTTAAATTT
>NW_006239358.1:467637-470349 GCF_000226075.1 Solanum tuberosum
CAAAAGAATTCAAAAATTTTAAAAATTAAATAAATAGTAATCCTAACTTCTAAGAAATGTCACAAATATATATATATGTGTGTCTGTAAGAAAATGATATAAATTACATTAATGATGAAATGAAGATTAAGAAAAGAAGTAAAACAAATTAATAATAATATTGATGATGATAGGAGTTAAATAAATCATTTTTTATATTTTGTAAATTTTCAATATAAATTTTTCAGTCTTTTAAAATTAGAAAATGCTAAAAAAATTAAAACTAAAACTAAAAATCGAGGCAACAATTATTTTAAGGAAAAAATAACAAAAAATGTCAGAAACATTGATCAGAATAAATAAGTATCTATTGCTAAGAAGGTGTCACCCCACATTTTCTATTTTAGCTTTATTATTACATATAGATAGAAACTTTAAGATGAAGAATGATCCAAAAATTTTAAAAATAACAAATCAATTATGTAAAAATACATGTGTAATTCTTATAAAGTTATAATAACTAATTTCTTCAAATAAATAATTAAATGAAAGAAAAAAAAAGTAATTAAGAAAATAATATAAATAACACTAATTATGAGATTAATAGCATTGATGAGGAAAGGAACTAAATATGATCATCTTTTTAAATTCTTTTTTAAGAATATATATATATATAAACTTTAATTAATGATAAATAAGAAAGAAAAACTTTAATTAAAGATACAAAAAACTCAAGACAAAATAAAAGAAGAAAGAAATTAGAAGAATAATGAGGTTGAAAAAAATAATATCTAATTTTCTCTCTTTTCAAATCACAAAATAATTTTTTGCTAGTTCTCCTCCTAATTTGATACGAATTCCATAAATAGATTGATTTTTTCTCCAAATAATTCTGCTTACCCTTTGAAACACTAATCAGCCTTCCTATAAATTTCTCAACCACAATGAATTTTCTCTCCTTGTAGGAGGAATAAACATTTTTCCAAAAAGTCTTTTTTGTTACATGATCTCTTTCTTTACATCAATGTCTTCACAAGAATCATGAGATATTCTCTCTTTCTCTTTTGTTAAAAAAGTCACATGACCTAAAAATTTAATTTGATGGACATCTTAGCGACAAAAGTTGATACCGTATATTCATCATCATCGTCAGAAGAAGAGCCAAAGTGGTGAAGAAATTTGTTCTTATTTGTTACAAATGCTCAACTATCTTTTTTTTATAGGCTAAATAATTATAAACAGTTATAAAAAATGAATAGTTTTTATCTTTTCATCTTCCATTTTCATTTACTTAAATCTATATTAGTGTAATGGATGTTATAAAGGGCATAATTAATCGGGTATGACATAAATACTTTTTAAAAAAATTACAAATAAAAAATACAAAACAAAGATAAAATGTCAAAAAAAGGAAAAAAAAGATGAATACAAATACTGGTCATAGAGAGATGCCACATCAAATTGTCAATATTCAGCTTTATATACATATATAGGTTCATGCCCTTAGACTGGTCATAGAGGGGTGCCACATCAGATTGTCTATATTCAGCTTTATATATATATATATATAAATTTAATTTTCGAAGAAGGAATGAATAGATGAATTCACATCACAATTCAAAGAAAAATCTAATATCATCAATTACTTCATCCCTAAAATCTAAACCGCATATGTAAATTCTACTCGTACATCCTAAAGTTCAAATTTATTAGAAAATCATCCATATATTCAAACATCAAAAATAGAAAACACATCACAATATACAACTAATACTACAAAAAAATAGAAGTCGTAACTTACAAAATAAACTTAGAAAATTCTAAAACAATTAACAATAAACCCTAACATGTAAAGAAAATAATTAATATCAGGAGTTTCAACACCTGCTTTCGAAAATTATTAAGAAATGAAAATTCCAATTTAAGAAGAAAACCTTTAAAACCTTAAAAAAATTGACCCCAAATCCTAATGAACTCGTAAATACTACAAATCTGGCAAGAAAAAAATATATCACATAATACATATTCTTAATTACATTCATTTCTTGAATAAGGAAGCAAGAAATAAAATCTACACATAACAATAAAAGAGAAAAGAAGAAGCTAATATCGTCGATGAAGGTAGTTTAGGATTTTACCTTTAAATCCTAAACTACAAATAATTTATTAAGGCTCAAAAACATAGAAAAATCAATCGCATTTGCAAGCATACAAAAGAACAACCAACTCATTATACAATAACCAGGGGCGTATACAGGAGGGGGTCACCGGGTTCACGTGAACCCATGGTCCCCTCCCGAAATCATATATAGTAATGTTATATTTTAAAAAAATATTTAAATATAGATGCGTGAATCCAGACTCGAAGTATCATATAATGTAGTACGATGATGATTGGGTGCACCTCTCTAGGTGAGGTTAGAAATTTGAATCTTTTATCGAGTCCGGAGCCAAAAGGGCAAAAAAAATTGCCAAAAATTCCAAAAGTGTACATCATATTTTTTTTAAACCAAAAGGGCAAAATCGCTCCACCGGGAGCGATTTCCCTCTGACACATATTAACGCCGTTTGGCTCTGTTAAAAATAAAAAGTAAAAATCGCTGCCCTAGCAGCGATTTATGTCCAATTTTTTTCCTCCGTTAAATATCGCTGCTATGGCAGCGTTTTCCTAGAAAGAAAATTTGGCAGCTTTTTTTGGAAAATCGCTGCCTTGGCAGCGTTTTCCTTAAAAAA
>NW_006239358.1:470467-487362 GCF_000226075.1 Solanum tuberosum
TTTTTTTAAAGAAAAGCGATTTTAAAAAACAATAAAAATTGAAGAGAAACGAATTTAAAAAAAAAAAGAAAAAAAATTAACTAAATCGCTGCCAAGGCAGCGATTTGTTTTGTTTTCTTTTAAAAAATAAAATATATCTTCAAATCGCTGCTTTGGTAGCGATTTTGGTAGATTTTTTTTTTTTTTCATTTTTTTAAAAAAATTCCTGTCAACCAGTCAACATCGAATTTTTTTTATTTTATTTTAAAATCGCTGCCCATGCAGCGTTTTTGCGATTTTTTTTTAAAAATAAATTAAAATCGCTGCTATGGCAGCGTTTTTATAAAAATAAATTTTCTTTTTTTTAAATCGCTGCCTTGGCAGCGATTTTCGTTATTTGTTTTTTTTTTTAAAATCGCTACTGTTGCAGCGTTATTATAAATTTCGTCGATTTTTTTTTTCTTTTTAGAAATCGCTGCTAGGACAGCGGTTTTGGTGGGTTTTTTTTTTGTAAATATCTCTGCCAATTATATATTTTTTTAAATCGTATTAAATTTATTTATTTTCACTAACAAACAGCGAAATCTCCTTCCAATTTTCTTTTTTTTTTAATTATTCAAACATTCACATGTCATATTAAAAAAAAACAAATCCAACTCACATGCATACCTAAAAAATATAAAAAGTTCACGTGTTTCATTTAAAATTTTCTTATAAATTGATTGAAGTCTCCCTTTAAACTTCAAGTATAAGTTTAATAAAAACGATGCCTTGTTTTCAAAACGAATTTTTTTAAAGAAAAGCGATTTTAAAAAACAATAAAAATTGATGGGAAACGAATTTAAAAAAAAAAGAAAAAAAATTAACTAAATCGCTGCCAAGGCAGCGATTTGTTTTGATTTCTTTTAAAAAATAAAATATATCTTCAAATCGCTGCTTTGGTAGCGATTTTGGTAGAATTTTATTCTTTTAAAAAAATTCCTGTCAACCAGTCAACATCGATTTTTTTTATTTTTTTTTAAAAATCGCTGCCCATGCAGCGTTTTGGCGATTTTCTTAAAAAAATAAATTAAAATCGCTACTATGGCAGCGTTTTTATAAAAATAAATTTTCTTTTTTTGAAATTTCTGTCAAGTAGTCAACATCTGAGTAAAAATTTTTTTTTTTTTTAAAATCGTTGCCATAGCAGCGATTTTGGTGGATTTTTTTATTTTTTCCAGAAAATCGCTACTCGGATAGCGTTTTTGCGATTTTAAAAAAAAAAAATTGCTGCTATGGCAGCGTTATTATAAAAATAAATTTATTTTATTTTTTTGACGTTAATTTTTTATTAAATAGGAAGATCGCTGCCTGGGCAGCGAAATTCCCCTTTAACTTTTTTCTAAAAAAAAAATATCGCTTCTGACGCAGCGATATCATAAATAAAAATTGTCCTATATATTCATGTTCATTATTTGAATTGGAGTGTACCAAATTACAATATGGGAGAGCCTAGCCATGCTTTCATGCACTTGAATTCTTTTCTATCGGAGCCAACTGATAGGTAAAAAATGTAATGTTTTCTTATTTGTTAAATTTAATTTTTTTTAATATGCAACATATTTATATTATTATATTTTATAGGTGTGACCAAGATGCAGTGAATTATTGTACACAAATTGTGAATAATAATATTATGGGTGATGAACGAGTTGGTGATTTGCATGATGAACCTTTGGAGCATGAATTAACAGACAATGATGAAATGTATGAGGATGATGATGATGATGATGATGTGGATGATGCACCCGTTGAAGATCAAAGTGTTAATCATCATTCTACAGTGATTCCATACTTAGATCACACTGAAGAAAGTGCAGAAGATTTTATCTATACAAGAGATGATGGTTCTATCCGAACGGCACTTTGGAATCCAAACAATCCTAAATATATCCAGTCAGGTTCGATTGTTGCAAACTAAATATTTTATAGTTATTTATTTATTTATTATTGATTAATCTAATTTGTATATGCAACTAGGTATGCTATTTATGAATAAGAAGCAAATGAAATCTGCCGTAAGAGCATATAGTCATGCACTAAAAAAAGAATATCTTTGTGATCAATCCAAGAGTAAAAGTTGGAGAGTTATTTGCAAGCGTCATGAGTTGGGGTGTAATTGGATGATTCGCTTTAGAGAGATTTCAATTGGTATATGGAAGGCAGGAAAAATGATTGAACCGCATACTTGTCTTACAGATAATTATAAGGAGGATCATTTCAATTTGAATAGTAACATGATTGCCACTTCATTGATACCATATATTATGCAAAATCCAGACATAAATATTAAGATGATCCGTGAAATCATCAAAGGAAAGCATCATTATACTCCTAGTTATAGAAAAGCACAAAAAGGTCGAAGAAAAGCATTTCGAATGGTTTATGGTGATTTTGAAAGTTTATTTCAGGCATTACCTCGATACATGGCTGCAGTACAATTATTCAATCCAGACACTATTATTGAGTGGGAGCATCATTCTACAACAATGCAAGGTGAGCAAATCTTTAAATTTCTTTTTTGGGCATTTAAACAAAGCATTGATGGTTTCAAAAGTTGTAGGCCGGTCATTTCCATCGACGACACACATCTTTATGGTTTGTATGATATCAAACTGTTAATTGCGGTTGGGATTGATGCCAATGGAAATATTTTTCCACTTGCATATGCTTTAGTTGCACGTGAGAGTTTTGAGTCTTGGTCGTGGTTTCTCAAGTTATTATGGAAACATGTTGTTTGTGAACGACAAGGAATTGGTCTCATTTCTGACCGTCATCAAGGAATCTTGCAATGTATTCAATCTTATGATTGGTTGAGTCTACCCAACACATATCATAGATTTTGTGTTAGACACTTGAAAGCAAATTTTAATAAAAAATTTGTAAATAGTGAACTCGAGAAATTAATGTGGTTGGCTGCTACAGAACACCAGAAGAAAAAGTTTGTGCAACGGATGCAACAAATTAAAATATTGTCTCCTGCAGCATATGAATGGTTGAATGAATTTCCTTTGGAAAAATGGACAATGTATAAGGATGGTGGTCGTAGATGGGGTGCCATGACGACAAATGTGTCGGAGTCATATAATGGTTTATTGAAAAAAGCTCGGGGGCTTCCTGTGACTGCCATGGTTCGAATGACATTCAAAACTCTTGTTGATCGTTTTGTCGAAAGAAACAACCTTGCAATCGCATTACTTCAAAGTAATATGCCGTGGCCTCTTGCAATAGATAAAAAATTTAATGATTATTACCAAAAAGCTCAAGGGCACACAGACATTATGACTTACAACACTGGTGATGGAGTGTTTGAAATTCTTACTTTTGCTCATGATGGTAAAGGTGAAAATGTCCACAAGGTTACTGCAAATGGTAAGAAATGTTCTTGTGGAAAATGGAGAAATTATCATATGCCTTGCTCGCATGCCATTAAATTTTGTGGTACTTCGCGGTAATTGAGCCAAAGTCATATGTAAGTAAATTCTACAGTACAAAATATTACAAACAAACATACACTGAGTACATTTACCCCAGTGGGTGATGAAATGTATTGGCCGCCAACTCCTTTTAATTAATTGCAATACTGAATATTTGCGGACATGTGGTATGCAAGTAAGAAGCCGACTTAAGAATGATATGGATATAGCTCCAGCTCGCATGGCCAGAAAATGCAGTGTTTGTAAGGAAACAGGTCACACAAAGGCACGATGTCCTACTCGATTTTAAATATATTGTCTATGTTTTTAAGATGAATGTAATTTTTTTGTTTTGTTATTAATATTATAATATATCGTTTTTAAATACTTGTTGACATGAATTTAATATTTTGTAAGTACACTACATTTATATTATAATTATATAGTTGAATTGACCTAGCATAAAAAGTGTTGATTTGACCTAACATAAAAAGTATTGATTTAACATAACTTAAAGGAAAAGAAACATCTTGCAAATATTGAAAATAAAGAGAAGAATCTCACTGCAATAACAATAAATTTCAAACTCTTTGTTTAAATTTACACGAAACAACAAATTTCAACACACATAAAAATCTGATTTACTACATAAAAATTATTCTTCTGAGTTTTCCGAATCTTCTACATCTTCATTTTCGTCTTCACTTTCAGAATCTCTCTCATTTTGATAGTGACTACCTGTTCCACATCTAGTTGATTTGTGTAGCCTAGATGTTCTTCGAGGTGAATTTTCTCTATCAAAAATTGAATGTTGTGAAGCTTCAGCATTAAACAATGGATCATGGGACACGATTTCCTGTAATACAATACAATATAATATAATAAAATAAATATGCACAAAAAATTAAGAAAAAATTATAAAATTTCTATGAAAATTATCATACTTACATTTGAAAAATTCAACCTCCCACCAAATGGAGAATTATGTATAGGAAATTCACGCATACCATGTTGAATACCATATTGAGATCCGCTGAATTGCGCAAAACCAGATATCGAAACATGTGGAGTTACAAAACCAACTGTTTCTTGGCTTGAAAAATTAGCATTAGTTTTAGAGGGCCCTGCAGAAAAATCAAACGTGGGATAATAAGGCTCGGGAGTAGCCACCAAATGTGTGTTATTATCAACCAAATTATCTCCATCAATCAAATGATGCTCCGCACGATTTCGACCACGACCTTCACCTGCGCTCCTTCTACCACGACGTGCACTATCTCTAGGTGTTGTTTGTCGCGATCGGCGAGATACTTGTACTGGTGGTGGTTCATCGTATTGAGTGGGAGGATTGTAATCAGGAGCAAAGCTCAATCGCATTCCTTGGAAGGCCGCATTCATTGACTCCATTGAAATACGAGCGACTTCCTCCGCATATTGTCTCATTTCATTAGATTAATTTTCATCATTTTCAATCATTCGAGCTCGACGATACTGCATTTCATGACCCCTAGCCTATAATGAATAAAACAATATTAATAACAAAAAAATTGTTAAAAATCGATATAATAATTTAAAATTTACATAATATACATACTAATGCCTCATGTCTTCCTGCCATGTGTTGATACCCTTTCTGTACAACATGTTGTGAATTTCCAATTAACATGCGGGAATGCCTCATGTACCAACGAAAGTAATCTGCTTGATCACTTACAAATGGAGGTCGAAATATATGACTTTGACGTTGTTCCCATAAATATTGTGTGTAGTTAAACGCATTTATATCCACTTGTTTTATTTTGTATCGTTTATCACGCTTAAAATGATGTTCGGAAAATTGGGTACACGGTCCAGGAATATGTTGTAAATAACCAAACTGTCTCACAACACGATCAATCATGTGCCACTCACGATAAATTCCATAAATAAGTGGCACATGTGCCATCCAGACAGATTGTCCTGTCCGACACCACTCAGTCAATCCATTAATAACATTCTTCTGAATAAGGTTGCCAAATAAACTATAAAAAAATGTAAGTAAGATAATTATTAAATTTTTTGACAAAAAATAAAAACAAATATGTACACTAACTAAAACAATCTTAGAATTTTTTTTTTTGTACTATTATGTCATATAATATCTTATTTTGAGGACCTGCCAAAAATCTATGTATATGTCATTATATTTACATGATTTTCTTGGATAGTGAGATATAGGTGTGAATAGTTAAAAATTTAAATAAAATGGGATACAAATATGAATAGTTAAAAATACTAACAATATTTAAATACCTGATCATCAGTTAGATTATCTAGTACATCCCTAATCACACCGATTACGGTTCGTGCCTCATTTTGATGATTTCTACGTCGCGTCCATTTACGTGCAAGCGCAGTTAAAACCTCAGGTTGATTGGTCCTTAGAGATTTCGGTAATGGTTGCAGGGGAATAATACGTTCCCATGCCCAAATCTAAATAAAATTTAACATTTCTTAGAATACAATTAAATTTAAAAGTGCATATTACTAGTATATAAAAAATAATTTAAAAAATGTATACCTGCACTAAAGAGAGAAATCCACAAACTTCATTTGATTGTTTCATTGATGCACGACATAAACAATTATACAAATATGATAATGCGGCTGCTCCCCATGCTTGTGTTGACATTACATTTAAATTTTTCATGTCAATCAAAAGGTCTAAATTAAGTTTATTATTAGATTTATCTGGAAATATTGATCCACCACATAACCATAATAAATATAATCTAAACCTTTGTTGCACCTCATGCTCAGTTGAATGATCAGTAATATCATCTAAACCTTCAATATGCTCAATTAATTTATATGTTAACAATCTACTAACACCAGAAAAACAATCATTATCGGGTGACCATCCCGTTAATTCAAACATCATTTCTTGTCTACCCAAAACTCCTAAAATATCAGCGCCATTTAAAATTATAGGACTACCATCTATTACCATTCCGAACAAAATTTCTACATCTTGTAAAGTTATGGTAGCCTCGCCAGTTCGCATGTGAAAGGTATGCGTTTCTGGACGCCACCTTTCAATTAAAGCAGAAATTAATCCGGAGTCATACGGCACACATCCTACATCAAGAATTCCTTTAAATCTACAATTTTTAAAATACTGATGAATGCGAGGATGTAAAGGATGATATTTTATATGTTGCCAAAATTCAACATCACCGCGACGCGTATATAAGCAAGAATTCTCTTCCCTTAAGCTACTGTTCCAAATTCCTTCGGAACGATGATGAACTTGAATTTTTAATACATCATATTCTACTGGACCAGGATGTCCGTACATATTTGACGGATGCATATCTATATACAAAATAGAAAAATAAGTGTTAATGTTAATATAATTAGTTAAAGATGAATATATTCACAATACCATATAAAAGTTAAAAATTAATTAATTAAAAATAAAATAAATCCAAACTTACCTTATAGAGGAAAGACTTTTGAAAAAGTTTGAAAGGAGACTTGAAAAATTATACTTGAAGTTTAAAGGGAGACTTCAATCAATTTATAAGAAAATTTTAAATGAAACACGTGAACTTTTTATATTTTTTAGGTATGCATGTGAGTTGGATTTGTTTTTTTTTAATATGACATGTGAATGTTTGAACAATTAAAAAAAAAAGAAATTTGGAAGGAGATTTCGCTGTTTGTTAGTGAAAATAAATAAATTTAATACGATTTAAAAAAAATATAATAATTGGCAGAGATATTTAACAAAAAAAAAACCCACCAAAACCGCTGTCCTAGCAGCGATTTCTAAAAAGAAAAAAAAAATTCGACGAAATTTATAATAACGGTGCAACAGTAGCGATTTTTTAAAAAAAAAACAAATACCGAAAATCGCTGCCAAGGCAGCGATTTAAAAAAAAGAAAATTTATTTTTATAAAAACGCTGCCATAGTTGTTTAAAATCGCTGACAGGCAGCCTGATTCCACCCAAAATTTTGGACTCGACGTAGAATTCATCAAAATAAAGCACAAAATGTAATCGGTGTCGAATTAGGCTGCCTTTTCAGCGATTTTTTGTTAACAAAATTATTTTTTAATAAAAACGATGCCCTGTTTTCAAAACGATTTTTACAGGAAATCGTGTCCCATGATCCATTGTTTAATGCTGAAGCTTCACAACAGGGCATCGTTTTTATTAAAAAATAATTTTGTTAACAAAAAATCGCTGAAAAGGCAGCCTAATTCGACACCGATTACATTTTGTGCTTTATTTTGATGAATTCTACGTCGAGTCCAAAATTTTGGGTGGAATCAGGCTGCCTGTCAGCGATTTTAAACAAAAATTGTTTTTTCATAAAACTTTAAAAAAATAATTAAGAAAAGATTTTAAAAAAGAAAATTTTTTTTTTAAGGAAAACGCTGCCAAGGCAGCGATTTTCCAAAAAAAGCTGCCAAATTTTCTTTCTAGGAAAACGCTGCCATAGCAGCGATATTTAACGGAGGAAAAAAATTGGACATAAATCGCTGCTAGGGCAGCGATTTTTACTTTTTATTTTTAACAGAGCCAAACGGCGTTAATATGTGTCAGAGGGAAATCGCTCCCGGTGGAGCGATTTTGCCCTTTTGGTTTAAAAAAAATATGATGTACCCTTTTGGAATTTTTGGCAATTTTTTTTGCCCTTTTGGCTCCGGACTCATCTTTTATCTATCTTGTTTTAGTTTTCTTTCTAAGATTTTGTAACTGATTTGGATAAATAAAAGTTAATTTTGGACCTATGATTTTAAATTTTTAATGATTTTCAGTAAAAAGAATCTAACCGATCAAATTTATGTCTTAGATCCACCTTTTTGTAATAGTGCACCAATTATCTATAAATCCTGAATACACCTCTGACAATAACAACATATATATTAAGACATAAAATATTATCATAATTAGCAAAAAAAAGAAAAATTCTAACTCAAAAAATAAACTTAGAACTTAGAAAACCCAAAAAAAACTTGCACCAAACCCTAGCAAATAAAAAGAACAACCAATATCAAGTGTTTTTTTTTGTTTTTTGTTTATGGAGAAGAGCCTAAAATGTTCAACTATTTGAATTAGTATAAAATTACCCTACATTCACCTTTCGGTTTTGGGCCCCCAAATACCCTTCGCATCAACTTTTTGGCTAAAAAATACTCTTATTTCTAACGGCCCACACTCATAAGGTGGATGAAGGACAATATTGTACCAAATCCCTAGTCTTAGGACATTTTAGACCCTTCTCCTATAAAACAATTTGAAATTACTTAATATATGCATGAGCTCATATGATATACCTGATTTTGAGTTCCATAGTAATTAAAAATAAAAAAAGTGTTAGTCTTCTACTCTCTAAACTCACCTCCCCCCACCTTTCACTTCCTCTATCTTTCACTTGTTTTCCTTGTTGGACCTTGTCCACCATTTTTAAATTTTATTTTTTTCAACTTATGAAAAACCATGGGAGAAAAAAGTTGAAAAATAACAATGACATTCATATAGAAATAATTAGTTCAATAGAGAATGATTTAATTAAGCAACTATATGTATATTACATTTTTCTTTTGTGTGTATCCAAAATTTAAAATAAAAGAATGAAAATAATTTTTTTCCTATCTCCACCCCACCATGATAATAATACAAATTAAAAGAACATGAACATGTAAGTTCATTTTAAATTTGAGTCTCTCATATCCTAATTAAGAATAAGGATTAAAAAAAAGAATAAAAAGAGGAAATGAACAAGACAATTGGATAATTGATAGATAGAATACAATCACAGAGATCGAGTATGAATTTTAGTTGGATCCTAGTTATGAATTGAGTTATAATAAATTGAGATTAATTTAAAATAGATTAATAGGAAGATATAATGAAATTAATAATTTTTTAGAGATTATTTTCAAGAGTATTGGGTAAAACTATGAATCTTATGTGGCTTTTATTATTTATTTGAGAAGGGTTTAAATTTGGACCCATCAAATTAGGAAACGTAATAGATAAATATTTAATGATTTTACTTAGGAAAGTTGTTAAAAATAAGGGCAAATATGAGCTGAAGGGTTAATGTCGAGGGCCTTTTTTAGTCAAAAAATTCACGTCAAAATTATTTGAGTCCCAAAAGACGAATGAAGAAGAATTTTCTAATATACAAAAAATAAAAATAAATTATCTAACAAAAAATTGGCCTTTTCATGTTTTATCATAAAACTGGGTATTCACGCTTTGTTCCGGAAGAATGAACCTTTAATATTATACCATCTAGCACTTCATTAAAATTATTGTACATAAATTAAAGGCCTTTTCATAATCAAATTTAGGATATGCAAAAATAAAATTATTTGGGACTTGGGAGTAGTTCATAATTGGGCAGTTGAGTTTGCACCTTGAGGTTGGCATGCACATGATTCACAATCAGTATTTTCAAAGACGTTTTCGGAATGAATCTTCAAATTGAAAGCGTAGATTCATAGGACATACATATGCCTAGAATTTGAGGCGTAAAAAAGTACGCATTAGATATTAATTTTGAATTTTATTGTTTGAAAAGTATTTTTTCTTGAATAATATTTTTCTTATTATTAGTGTAATGATATTTATACTTTATATTATCATATCTTTTAGGTTGTAGTGTTTTTTTTAAAAATAAATAAAATAACTCTCATAGAAAATAACCATAAATAATTTTTTTTTAAATAATCATGCCTGAAACTGAAAGATTACATAGTACTATATTTCCGAGACAACTTCATGCATTTTTAATCATTACTTGTACACTTTTTTATCATTTCCTTCTTTGAGATATATAAACAGCAAAAATTAGTTGAAGATAGTAATGTAGTCACTATACGTGGAAATGAATGGTGATTTTATTTTAAAGATTATCTTGAATTAAGTAGCTAGAAAAGTGTTGAAGTCTCTTTCGGTAAGGTTGGTAGAGACCGAGGAAATTAATTGTCAAATAAGGGATAAAAAAATGAACTCCACATTACAATAACGGAAAGAGATCTAACATTGTCAATCAATTCATCCCTAAATTCTAAATCACATGTAAAATTCTATCCTTAAACCCTAAATTACAAATTTATTAGGAGTTTTTAACCTAAAAAAAATCATACGCGCACAAACATAAAAATAGCAATCACAATACATTAGTAATAGCATATGTATCAACACATAAATGTCACACTTAGCAAGAAATAAATAATTGTTAGATTTAGCATAAAATAAAAGCCGTAACTCGAAAAATAAAAGAAAATCAATCATAATGGTAATTTAATGCGAGAGTAGTCGAGTACACATTTGGGAGAGATCCTAGAATTAAGATATACTATTTGTTAAGTTTATTTAATAGAGGAAATTAAATAAAAATAAAAGTATAATATATTTTATTGACTTTACAGAAGAATAAAATGAGAACTTGATGAGTCGATTCACCTACACGTCCCTCATTTCTACTTTTTTTAAAGCACAAGAATATTAAATTTGGATCACTTTTTAAAAAAAATTCAAAATACATTCACAATTACATTCAATTTTTGAATAAGGAACTCAGTCAGTTCATACATACCCAAAATTGCCTACTTAAAATTCTATCCTTATAGCCTAAAAAAGATAAATTTATTAGGACTCAAAAACCTATAAAAATCAGTCACATATGCACAAAAAAAAACACAATATGCAATTAATACATATGTAAGAAATAAATATTCTAACTTCTACAAATAAACTTAGAAAAATCTAAAATAGTTGACACAAAACGTAACACATAAATAAAATAACTAAATACAATGTATTTTAACAAGTGTTTTCGAGATTTATCAACAAATGAAAATTCTAAGTGAAAAAATAACTTAGAAACCCTTTAAAAACCTAACCCCCAAATTTTAACTAACACATAAATACTACAATTCTTACAAGAAGAAAAAAACACACATAATCAAAGAGGGATAACACATATATTAACACATAATTGTTAGATTTAACGAGAAATAGAATTTTATTTGGGAAATAAACTTAGAAAATTACCTTAAAGCTAGCAGTTGATAGCAAATCTTAACACTTAAAGAAAACAACTTATATTTAGCAAGAAATGTAAATTTTTTTAGTAGAAAAAATAACTTAGAAACCCTTTAAAAACCTAACCCCCAAATTTTAACTAACACATAAATACTACAATTCTTACAAGAAGAAAAAAACACACATAATCAAAGAGGGATAACACATATATTAACACATAATTGTTAGATTTAACGAGAAATAGAATTTTATTTGGGAAATAAACTTAGAAAATTACCTTAAAGCTAGCAGTTGATAGCAAATCTTAACACTTAAAGAAAACAACTTATATTTAGCAAGAAATGAAATTTTTTAGTGAAAAAATAACATAGAAATCCCTTAAAAAGTTAAACCCCAAACCCTAATCTACACATTAATATTTAAAAATCTTACAAGAGAGTAATAAAACTACACGTAATCGAATAGAAATATTTAAAAAATGACATATTTTACAATATTTAGATGAGTTAAGATAGATGATATTAGCTCGGTGATATTCACTCGCACGTAACTATCTTTTCCTCTCTCATGTTGAGGAACAAGCGAAATGTTTTTTAAAAATAGGTTAATTTAGTTTAGTGGTTTGAGATTAATTTTTTTTTTATTTTTAAAAAGGGATCAATATTTATGTAGAATAGAAACTGTCACTTGCTTCTAATTAATTAAGCTTAAAAAAAAAGCATCTCATAGAAAAAAATAAGCCGAATCATTGGAAAATAACCTTAATATAACATTGACGGGAGGAATTTTAGTCAGTAGAACAACAAAAAGAAAGATGAAATAACAACGATACAAAAACTAATGCCTTTTTGGGCAATAACCCTTGAATTTATTCGGTACAACAACAAAAGGAAATATCAAATGACATCACTAATAATGCTGCATAATCTGTTTTTCATAAATAAATATATGGTTTAGAGGGTTTACTACATAACCTCCACCAGCGTGTTCGACAAATTCAGCTGCATTTAGAAGATCACCCTGACAAAGACAAACTATCTCCACTTCATCTTTCTTCTTAAACGAATATAACAGTCCTTCAGTCTTCTTTTCATTTTGTCCTTCACCTCTTGTGAAAACAACAGTCATATGGTTGAGTATGAAGTTTTTGATCTTCCCTTTAGTAATATAATTCCCTGAATACACAAGTGATTTATGTTCAACGAAAGATGATTTCACATTGAGAATTAAAGGAAAAAAATTATTTCCTACTTTAATTTTGATACAAATTCAAATTGACTTGCTATATATAATCAATTCGTAAAATTTTGATACCTTGAGTAGGTGGTTGTTGCATTTGAACCTCAACTACACTTGAAGCAAAACTTCCTTGCGATCCACCTAAAAATATCAAAGAATATTTTCCATTAGCTATTCACAAAAAAACGATTCGTTTTTTTCGAGTGAACATCAAAATTACCTTTTAATGAAAGCCCTAAATTCAGTTCCACATTTTCATTCTCTACATTTTAAGTTCCTATGTTTGCTTTAGCTTTCTCCATGTTAGGAAAATCTAAAAACCGAAAAAGCTATTGAATTTCAAACTAAAAAATTATAAACTGGAAAAAGAAAAACTCAATGAAAGTTTCAGTGTAGAGAAATCATTAGGCCATTTGGGAGCTTATAAAGGAGAAATTTTTTAGGTGGGAAGGTAGAAAAAACATGAAAAGGTATTTCATTTCCATGGATTTAGTAAATTGACAAAATAGCCCTTGAAAAGTGACACATGATTGTTCTAAGAATAGCCTGACCACCTGATTTAACAAAGACTTTGGAAATTGAACCCAACAAGTAACTGTTTAATAGTGACACATGTCATTTATAAATTCATAACTTTTCTTTGACCACTTTAAAAAGAGGAAAAAGGTTAAATGTGTTTTTCTACTATATTTTATTGGTCAAGTAATATATTAAATGTTATATTATCCGATGATTTTTACTTTCAACATTACTGAATTTTATGGGGTAAACAATACAAATTTTATTTGTTTAGGGTCTAATACGTGCATTTTCATGATTTTTCAAAATTAGCATCGTGTCAGATTTCGATCATCAGATGCATGTATATCTAGTTACATGTATTTCAAATACATAAAGTTTAAAATTAGGTGTAATTTTTTTTCATATAGACGGAATCCAAATGTATTCACATATTACCATCAATTACTGTTTCGATCTACCATATATAGTTGATTACATAATATTAGTATAAGATTTTCTTTAATTATTTACCATGTATAGTACTTACCATGTTTATTATTTCATGTATAGTTTTCGTCTAACCTTATAAGGAGATTTCCTTCATTCTAGAGGAATAGAAATCAAAGTTCTTCTCTTATTCATATCTATATTTTAAAGTATATCTGGTAGCAAAAAATTATGTATCTGAATATATCTGATTTGAAATTTAGTGTAAAATTATTACTTAGTGAGACAATATGTAATTGTTTTAATATAGAGAAAATAATTAGTTAATATGAGAGGAATATTTGTGTAATTATGTAGTTTTTCCAACTTAATATTTCTCTAGTCCATGTTAAGTGGACATTTTAAGAAAAGTATTTTAGTACATAACCAAAATGCTACTGTTCACTATTGCTCTTATGATAAATTTCAAACTATTCCCCGATAGAATATAAAGTAGTTAAGATCGTCACTAAAAGAAGGATGAACTAAATATAAAAAAAAGTCTCAACAATTCTCTTAAACTTTGAATAATTCACTTATTATAAAAAAAAATTAAATCTCAATGATTCACTTAATATAAACTTGAGGAAAAATAAATATGTTTCCTTTAACAATTTCCTATAAATTGGCAACAATGGTTTTGGGTTAATAAAGTAGGATTAGTTGACGATTTTAAGGATTTCCGAGTTTGGGTATAAATTGCTTGCTAATTAAATTTGAACAATAATGTGTTAAAGTTAATCTATTTACATCTTAGGGTTTGGGGATAACTGATTGAAAATTCTCACTTAAATTTTCAAGTTAAGTATATACAATCCAACTTGAATTCTTGGTATCAAATTTAGAGTTTAAGAGGCGGAAAAAGGGTCGTGTATGTATCAAAAATTAAGTGAGATGACTTGTCTACTGTTAGAACTGAGGAAATGGAGAAGAAATTGTGGACAATGGGGTTGGGAAAATAGTGGGGACACTAATTATTAGTAGGAAAAACTAGTTGCATTAGGGAATTAAGTAGCTAGATAGGTGTTGGAATCTCGTTGGGTAAGGTTGGTAGAGACAGAGGAAATCGATGGTGCAGTAAAGCGATTTGATTGATATAGTGGAGTAAAGCAATTTAAGGGAAAGTGAAAGCCAAAAAAGATGCTTATAGGGAGTGTTGGTGAGAAGTGACGAGAAAGATAAAGATCAAATAAGAAATTGTATAAGACAAGGAATAAGGAAGTGAAGTGAGCAGTTAAATGACTAAAACAACATCTTTTGAACAATTGTATAGTAAACTTCAGCATAGAGGCGATGATAAGAAATTATATAGGATCGTCAAGCAAAAGAGTAGAGAGTCTAAGACCTGGACCAAGTGAAGTTCATTGATAACAATAAAAACAAAGTATTGATGAAAATGACACACATTAGATGTACAATTATAAATGCAATAAAAAAGTGAACATCAGATTTAAAACGAATACCAACGTACCATTAATATCATGTTTTAAATGCAACAAAAAAGTGATAAATGACATCTTTCGTTCACCATCAACTACTAAAATCAACAACCAATATCATGTTTTAAATGCCAAAGAGAGAATGTTCTGCTAAGAGTGACACCCATTCTCTAATATACAAAGAAAAAATAGGTTACAAAAAAATTGGTCTTTCCATGTTTGATTCTAAATTTTGGCATCTACGTTTTGTTCAGGAAGAATGAGCCTTTAATATATACCATCTGACACTTTATTAAAATCTTTGTATATAAATTATTAAAGACTTTATAAATAAAACACTTATAATAAAATGATTTTGCAATAAAAATTAAAATTGAGTGACTTTCTATGAAAAACTTCTTAGTTGAGAGTGACCATTGAGTACTAACACATATCCTTTAGAAAAGCATTGTTATAGGGAAGAAAATGAAGTTGCAGATGCTCTTGCTAAGTACGCTATTACTATACCAGAGCCGATCATTTACTTTTAGGAGTCTAAACTTCCGGCCGAGGCTAGGGGTCCTTTAAGAATGAATAAACTTCAATTGCCTTCCTTCGGGAGAAGACCAAAAAAAGGCCTCTTACTGGCACTACGACCCTCCATAATTCATTTCATCGCTTGTTTCTTCTGTGTTATACATTCTAGGTGTTTTATTTGGATGCATCACACGTGAGGTTAATGACTTAAGATCCTTTTCTGATCATAAACTCTATTAGGATATTTTTTATATTCTAGGATGTAAAAGGAGGTAAGGTTCGATGTCCCCCTCTGTTGAGAATGTCTCAAGATATTGCAGAATAGGATATTACAGAATAAATCAGTTAGCTACTTTTAGAAATTTTAAATTATTTTATTAGAGTCCCATGTGACTTAAATTTAGGAGTTAGTTCTTTTATTTGTTATTTAAATTTAACTGATAAGTTAGTAGCATATTTTTTCTATTTTTTAATTAGGAATTATATCTATAAATGTATGTCTCTGAATTATTAATAAAATAATTTCCTTTGATAATACTGCAGTATTTTTCTCTCAAAGTCTTTTCTGTTATTTCTTAATTTCTTTATTAAAAAAATCAACAATTAGTATCTAGAGCCTTCTTCTTGAGGGACCTGTGAGTAGAAAAATGGATTCCGAAAATAGTTTTTCACGAATGGCTCCTCCTATTTTTGATGGTGAGAATTATCAACTATGGGATGTGATAATGGAAACTTACTTGGAGGCTCTTGATCTTTGGGAAGCCGTGGAAGAGGATTATGAAACTAATTCGCTGCCAAATAATCCCGCCGTGGCCTAGATCAAGAGTCACAAGGAAAATAAAATCATTAAGTCGAAGGCAAAAGCAACTTTGTTTGCTGCTGTTTCGACAACTGTTTTCACGAAAATCATGACTCTCACATAACCAAAAGATATTAGAAATTATCTGAAGAAAGAATATGCTGGAGATGAAAGAATACGAGGAATGAAAGTATTAAATTTAATGAGGGAATTTGAATTGCAGAGAATGAAAGAGTAAAAAACAGTCAAGGAATATTCTAACAGATTGCTTGGTATTGTCAACAATGTAAGATTACTAGGAACTGAATTTAAAGATACAAGAATTGTTGAAAAAGTTCTTGTTACAATGCCCGAAAGATATGAAACATGCATAACTACCTTGGAAACACACAAGATCTGTCCAAAATTACCTTGGCAGAATTGTTAAATTCTTT
>NW_006239359.1:0-1286 GCF_000226075.1 Solanum tuberosum
GATTTTTGAAGGGTAGTTTGGTCTTTTCCTTACCCGAATATTAAATCCATTTTTAGTAAATTAAGTGGGGTCAAAACTGAGTTAGTTCAGTTTACGCTTTTCAGAAATAGAGTTAGGGATTTTGGAGAAAGAACGCAAGAGAAAGGAGAAGAGGAAAAGCAAGATTTGCCAAGAACGATCGATTTTGGTTGTGGATTCGCCAAGGAATTGATCCTACAAAGTATGAGAGTCTTTCATAGCGTTGGGTTCATTCACCCACGCGCCAAACATGTTTCGTTCAGCAGAATTCATTCTTATAGAGTTTGAAAGTTGATGTTCTTGACATAAATTCTTGAATTTGAATGTTGTTCTTGAATTGGGTTGAATTGAGGAATTTCTGAGATCGTTACGTTGAGTTTTAGAGTTGTTTGAGTTAGGTTCTTGAGTACTTATGCTGGGTATCGGGATCTAAAATGAATTTGAGATAAATAGTCGAGCTTAGGCGAATTGGGGCTGTAAAACGAAGAAGGAAAAAGTCGAGGGCGTTTTGGCACGCAAGTCCGCGTTGCGGACTTGCTCCCTCTGTGTACAAAAATTTTCTCCGCGTCACGGTTAAGACGCGGACTCCTCTGTCTCAAAATTTAATTTTGCGAGTAATTATTTAAAACACCTCCGCGTCGCGGACTTGTTCCAAGATGGTGATTTCATGACTTTTCTCATGTTTAGCTATTTAAGATCATTCCTAAACATCATGTAATCCTTCCTATCACAAATCAAAATCCTTGAATCCATAATTCAATTCAAGGACCAGTTAAGAGTCAAGTCAAGAGCAGTCAGGATCAAAGTCAAGAGTCAAGTCTAGAAGTTAAGAAGCAAGTCAAGCAATTTTTTTTTTAAAGTTTTCAAAAGTCTTTAACAAACGTTTTAACTTTGTAAAGAGTTGAGTTCATTTCTCAAAAAGCTATTAGGGAACTAAGTATTCCCAAAGAGTTTATAAATGTTTTCACATTTGAGCAAGAAAAGGGAACATCGATTCCAAGAGAGCTTTCAAGCTAAGTTTTGAGTATTATCTCAAACCAAAGAAAGAAGTTGTTTTAAAACATATGAGCTAAGTATATTTTTGGGAGTAGTATTGAGCACCGATATGGAGATGCGAATTCATGTTAACTCAAGTCTCCATAAACCATGTAGCCATCATGAGTATTAATGAGTCATACTTTTTAGATGATCACATAAGTTAAGCTAGTAGATCCACTAAGTTAAGCATCCTATATGACGGCAAAGTATAGGACAATTCTGGCAGCGTG
>NW_006239359.1:1382-4539 GCF_000226075.1 Solanum tuberosum
AGAATCTCCCACAGAAACTATATTACTTTGTTATATGAGTAAAGTTGAGTTTGTTATTGCTTATCTTTAATGAACTAAGTTGGTTGTAACTGTTTTATAAGCTATATATATATTGCATGTGTTTCATTTCTTTATATTTGAGTTAAGTTATTCAGAAGTATAGAAGAGCCAGGTAAGTGTTTCCTTTCAGAATCCTTTCAAGCCTATATCTTATTTTAGCATTCCAACTCGCATACTCATACATTCAATGTAGTGATACCAATTGGCCTGCATCATTTTATGATGCGGTATCCAGGATCAGCATCCAACGCCTCGTTGATCCAGCTTGAGCATTCAGAATCTATTGATGAGCCTCCTTGCATTCCGGAGGACTCCTTTATTTGCTTTCTAGTCTTTCAAATGTTAGGATGATCGGGGGTTCTGTCCCGACATCCCTCTTTGTTTTAGAGGCTTCATAGATAGTTAGTAGTTCAGTAGTATTTGCATTATCATTCTTATGTTAAAGACTTGGGTTGCCACTTTTGGCCAAGTTGAATGTTTAATCTTTAAAACATTCTCAGTTATTTTATTATTTAGTTCAGTTAAGTTCATTGATCACTATAGATAAGAATATTGTCTTTCGCTGAGTTAAGTAAGCCAGGCCTAGGGTTCGCTTGGGGATATCAAAGGTCTTCAAGTGCCAGTCCCGCCCAGGGTGTAGGCTCGGGGAGTGACAAACTTTGTATCAGAGCCCAGAGTTTAAGAGTCCTAGGGAGTCTATGAAGCCGTGCATGTAGAGTCCTAGTTGTCGGTGTGAAATGCGCCATATCTATAATTAGAGGCTGCAACATTTAGGAACTATCTCACTTCTTCACACTCATTTCGTGTGTTAGAGTTTATCTATAAAAAGTTTCCTTCTAATTCATGCTTGCGTGTGTTTTCAGATAATCATGCCTCCACGAAGAGCTGTCAGAGGTCATCCTGCTAGACGCAATGTTGAGGAACAAGAGTTAACAAATGCACCTGAAGTGCAACCTCAAGGAGAAGTTACCAATGCTGAATTCAGGGAAGCAATCAGGATGCTAAGTCAGGCTGTGACTAACCAAGTTGGGAAGCAATGAGGAGATAGATGTAATGAGGCTGACACTTCAAAGATTCGTGAGTTCTTGAGGATGAATCCTCCAAGTTTCACTGGTTCAAGCACTACTGAGGATCCATAGAACTTCATTGAGGAATTGAAAAAGGTATTCGATGTGATGCATGTTGCTGATACTGGAGAGTTGAGCTAGCTGCATATCAACTGAAGAATGTTGCTAGGACTTGGTTTGATCAGTGGAAAGAGGGTAGACCTGAGGATGCACCACCTTTGAGCTGGGCCTGTTTTGAGGAAGCTTTCTTGGGACGTTTCTTTCCTCGAGAATTGAAAGAGGCTAATGTACGGGAATTTCTTACACTTAAGCAGGATTCTTTAAGTGTGCATGAGTATGGGTTGAAGTTCACCCAACTATCTCGTTATGCTCCGGAAATGGTTAAGGACATGAGGAGTAGAATGAGTTTGTTTGTTGCTGGGTTGGCCCGTCTATCAAGCAAAGAGGGCAGGGTAGCGATGCTGATAGGTGACATGGACATATCAAGGTTGATGGTTTATGTGCAGCATGTTGAGGAAGAGAAACTAAGGGACAGAGAAGAGTTCAGAAGTAAGAAAGCGAAGACAGGGAATGAGTCTGGGCAACAGAGAGGTAATGTGAACCGTTTGTCTCTTCAGCAAAAGCAAAAGGGACCTGCTCCATCATCTGTTAGTGCACCTGCACCCTGAAACAAAGGTGAATATAATGGCCAGAACTCGCAGAACTTCAGAGCTAGACCTACATAGTCTCAAGGTAGTGTGGCACAAGGAGGTAACTGGGATCCTGAATGTACCAAGTGTGGTAGGATCCACCCAGGTAAGTGTCGTGATGGCCAGACAGGTTGTTTCAAGTGTGGGCAAGAGGGTCATTTCCTGAAGGAGTGTCCTAAAAACAGGCAAGGTAGTGGAAATCAAGGAAATAGAGCCCAATCTTTATCAGTTGCCCCACCAGACAGAGCTGCACCTAGAGGAGCTACTTCTGGTACTGGTGGAGAAGCAAACCGCCTCTATGCGATCACGAGTCACCAAGAGCAAGAGAACTCTCCAGATGTTGTCACTGGTATGATCAAAGTCTTTACTTTTGATGTTTATGCTTTCAAGACCTGGGAACAAGTTTATCTTTTGTAACCCCTTATGTTGCAAATAAGTTTGATGTTCTTCCTGAGAAACTTTGTGAACCCTTCTGTGTTTCTACACCTGTTGGGGAGTCTATTCTAGCAGAAAGAGTCTATCATGATTGTCCCGTTTCCATCAATCATAAGAGCACCGTGGCTGATTTAGTTGAGTTAGACATGGTGGATTTCGATGTCATCTAGGTATGGACTGGCTCCATGCATGTTATGTATCAATATAGTGTAGAACTCGAGTTGTCAAGTTTCAGATTCCTAATGAGCCAGTCATAGAGTGGAGTAGTAGTTTAGCATTGCCTAAGGGTCGTTTCATTTCGTACCTTAAGGCGAGAAAGTTAGTTTCAAAGGGTTGTATCTATCACTTAGTCTGAGTTAATTACTCAAGTGTTGAGGTACCTCCCATTCAGCCAGTTCCTATAGTAAAAGAGTTTCCAGAAGTCTTTCTTGATGACCTACCCGGAGTCCCTCCTGAGAGAGAAATAAACTTCGGTATAAACATCATTCCAAATACTCGTCCTATCTCTATTCCGCCATACATAATATCACCAATTGAGTTGAAAGAGCAGTTGAATGATCTATTAGATAAGGGCTTCATTCGACCAAGTGTCTCACCTTGGGGAGCTCCGGTCTTGTTTGTGAGAAAGAAAGATGGTTCCCTTAGGATGTGTATAGATTATCGTCAGTTGAACAAGGTTACCATCAAGAATAAGTAACCTCTTCTGAGAATTGATGATCTTTTCGATCAGCTTCAGGGTGCTTCCTGTTTCTCAAAAATTGACCTTAGATTAGTCTATCATCAATTAAGAGTATGGGAATGTGATATTCCAAAGACAGCTTTCAGAACCAAATATGGTCATTATGAGTTTTTGGTCATGTCTTTTGGTTTGACCAATGCACTAACAACGTTCATGGGCCTTATGAA
>NW_006239359.1:5184-6884 GCF_000226075.1 Solanum tuberosum
GACATGAGTATTCTTTACCACCCAGGTAAGGCTAATGTTGTTGCTGATGCTTTAAGCAGGTTGTCTATGAGTAGTACCGCCCATGTTGAGGAAGAAAAGAGAGAATTAGAAAAAGATGTGCATAGACTTGCACGCCTGAGAGTTAGACTCATGGATTCCACAGAAGGAGGAATAGTGGTGATGAATGGGGCTGGATCATCATTAGTGTCAGAAGTAAAAGGCAAGCAAGACCAAGACCCTATTTTGCTTGAATTGAAGGCAAATGTTCATAAGCAAAAAATATTAGCTTTTGAACAAGGGGGAGATGGCGTACTGAGATATCAAGGTAGACTGTGTGTACCAATGGTGGATGGACTCCAAGAGAGGATCATGGAAGAGGCTCATAGCTCCAGGTATTCCATTCATTCGGGTTCCACAAAGATGTATCGTGATTTGAAAGAAGTGTATTGGTGGAATAGTATGAAGAAAAGCATTACAGAATTTGTTGCTAAGTGTCCAAATCACCAACAAGTTAAAGTAGAGCACCAAAGGCTCAGTGGTTTGGGGCAGAATATATAACTTCCGGAATGGAAGTGGGAGATGATTAATATGGATTTCATCACAGGGTTGCCAAGGTCTCGGAGACAACATGATTCTATTTGGGTGATCGTCGACAGAATGACAAAATCAGCCCATTTTCTACCGGTAAAGACTACCCATTCAGCAGAAGATTATGCCAGGTTATATATTCAGGAGGTGGTAAGACTTCATAGAGTTCCAGTCTCCATTATTTCAGATAGAGGTGCACAATTTACTGCACAATTCTGGAAATCTTTTAAAAAAAGGTTTGGGTTCAAAGGTGAACTTAAGTACTGCCTTTCATCTTCAGACTGAAGGGCAAGCAGATCGCACTATTCAGACATTAGAAGATATGTTGAGGGCCTGTGTTATTGATTTCAAAGGGAATTGGGATGATCACCTACCTCTCATCTAGTTTTCTTACAATAACAGTTATCACTCGAGCATCTAAATGGCTCCTTATGAAGCTCTTTATGGGAGAAGATGCAGATCTCCTATTGGATGGTTTGAAGTTGGTGAAGCAGGGTTGATAGGACCAGATTTAGTTCACCAAGCTATGGAGAAGGTGAAAGTAATTCAAGAGAGATTAAAAACAGCACAGAGTCGTCAGAAATCCTACGTTGATGTTAGGAGAAGGGCGTTAAAGTTTGAGATAGAGGATTGGGTATATTTAAAAGTTTCACCCATGAAGGGTGTTATGAGGTTTGGTAAGAAGGGGAAGCTTAGTCCCCGGTATAATGGACCTTATAGAATTGCCAAGAGGATTGGCAATGTAGCTTATGAGTTGGAGCTACCACATGAATTAGCAGCGGTTCATCCGGTGTTTCACATCTCCATGTTGAAGAAGTGCATGGGCGATCCTTCATTGATCATATCAACTGAAAATATTGAGATCAATGATAGCTTATCTTATGAGGAGATTCCGGTTCAGATTCTAGATCGCCAAGTTCGCAAGTTGAGAACAAAGGAGGTTGCGTCAGTCAAAGTCCTTTGGAGGAACCAATATGTTGAAGAAGCTACTTGGAAAGGTGAAGAGGATATGAAGAATAGATATCCACATCTCTTTGAAACCGAAGAAAATGCAGACCAAGGTACTAATTTTCTTCTTAGTACTATCTAAATTATGAGTGAGCATGTTCTTT
>NW_006239359.1:7406-27147 GCF_000226075.1 Solanum tuberosum
AAAGTGAGTTTTTGGTCAACTTCAAACTACCATAACTCCTAGCTCAGGATGAGTTAGGTGTAGTTTCAGATATGTTGGAAATATGTAGGAATGATCTTTCCAACGCCACTAAGTTTGCGCGATTCCGATTTCATATGAGTGAGTTATGCCTTTGGAAGTTGGGCAGTTGGATTAAGGAAATTTCCAATCCGGATTTTTGAAGGGTAGTTTGGTCTTTTCCTTACCCGATTAATTAAATCCATTTTTAGTAAATTAAGTGGGGTCAAAACTGAGTTAGTTTAGTTTACGCTTTTGAGAAATGCTTTTCGAGAAAGAACGCAAGAGAAATGAGAAGAGGAAAAGCAAGATTCGCCAAGAACGATCAATTTTGGTTGTGGATTCGCCAAGAAATTGATCCTACAAGGTATGTGAGTCTTTCATAGCGTTGGGTTCATTCACCCACATGCCAAACATGTTTCGTTCAGCAGAATTCATTCTTATAGAGTTTGAAAGTTGATGTTCTTGACATAAATTCTTGAATTTGAATGTTGTTCTTGAATTGGGTTGAATTGAGGAATTTTTGAGATTGTTACGTTGAGTTTTAGAGTTGTTTGAGTTAGGTTCTTGAGTACTTATGCTGGGTATTGGGATCTAAAATGAATTTGAGATAAATAGTCGAGCTTAGGTGAATTGGGGCTGGAAAACAAAGAAGGAAAAAGTCGAGGGCGTTTTGGCACGCAAGTCCGCGTTGCGGACTTGCTCCCTCTGTGTACAAAGAGTTTCTCCGCGTCGCGGACTTTCTCCCTCTGTGTACAAAAAGTTTCTCCGCGTCGCGGTTAAGACGCAGACATCTCTAGCTCAAAATTTAATTTCGCGAGTAATTATTTAACACACCTCCGCGTCGCGAACTTGTTCCAAGATAGTGATTTCATGACTTTTCTCATGTTTAGCTATTTAAGATCATTCCTAAACATCATGTGATTCTTTCTATCACAAATCAAAATCCTTGAATCCATAATTCAATTCAAGGACCAGTTAAGAGTCAAGTCAAGAGCAGTTAGGATCAAAGTCAAGAGAAGTTAAGAGTCAAGTCTAGAAGTTAAGAAGCAAGTCAAGCAAAGTTTTTTTTTAAGTTTTCAAAATTCTTTAACAAACGTTTTAACTTTGTAAAGTGTTGAGTTCATTTCTCAAAAAGCTATTAGGGAACTAAGTATTCCCAAAGAGTTTATAAATGTTTTCACATTTGAGCAAGAAAAGGGAACATCGATTCCAAGAGAGCTTTCAAGCTAAGTTTTGAGTAATTATCTCAAACCAAAGAAAGAAGTTGTTTTAAAACATATGAGCTAAGTATATTTTTGGGAGTAGTATTGAGCACCGATATGGGGATGCGAATTCATATTAACTAAAGTCTACATAAACCATGTAGCCATCATAGGTTTTAATGGGTCATACTTTTTAGATGATCACATAAGTTAAGCTAGTGGATCCACTAAGTTAAGCGTTCTATATGAAGGCAAAGTATATGATAGTTCTGGCAGGGTGGGCAAGACGACTGTATCACCACATAGGCTCATAGTGGTGGTTGTCGGTTTAAGAGAATCTCCCACAGAAAATCATATTATTTTCTTATATTGAGTAAAGTTGAGTTTGTTATTGCTTATCTTTAACGAACTAAGTTGGTTGCAACTATTTTATAAGCTTTATATATATTGCATGTGTTTCATTTCTTTATATTTGAGTTAAGTTATTCAGAAGTATAGAAGTGCCAGGTAAATGTTTCCTTTCAGAATCCTTTCAAGCCTATATCTTGTTTTAGCATTCCAACTCGCATACTCGTACATTCAATGTACTGATGCCAGTTTTCCTGCATCGTTTTATGATGCGGTATCCAGGATCAGCATCCAACGCCTCGTTGATCCAGCTTGAGCATTCAGAATCTATTGATGAGCCTCCTTGCATTTCGGAGGACTCCTTTATTTACTTTCTAGTCTTTCAAATGTTAGGATGATCGGGGGTTCTGTCCCGACATCCCTTTTTGTTTTAGAGGCTTCATACATAGTTAGTAGTTCAGTAGTCTTTGCATTATCATTCTTATGTTAAAGACTTGGGTTGCCACTTTTGGCCAAGTTGAATGTTTAATCTTTAAAACATTCTTAGTTATTTTATTATTTAGTTCAGTTAAGTTCATTGATCACTATAGATATGAATATTGTCTTCCGCTGAGTTAAGTAAGCTAGGCCAATGGTTTGCTTAGGGCCTGCAATGGTCTTCGAGTGCCAGTCCCGCCTAGGGTTTAGGCTCAGGGTGTGACACGTTATTTAACCAATTTTTATATTATTTTATTTGTATATACAGAGTAATTTCACGATGAAGGGTGTATAAAAAGTATGTAGCTATGCCCATGTATATAACCATTTCTTTTCAATATCTGAGTATGTATAATTATATTTCTCCTGATAGAATATACCAAGCTAAATCTTTTTAGAATTATAACTCAGTGAAGTAGGTGATGTTGGGATCGAAAGATTAAGGGCGTCATGTGGAAGCTTACAATTGCAAATTATAGAGGTGGTAAAACAGATGAAAAAGAAAAGCATATTAAAAACATATTATTAATCAGGTTTTTGACCAATTGACTTACATATGAAAAACGAATATAAAAGAAAATATTGAAATCGGTTAGAGAAAATCTCCACCTAAACAAAACTCTTAAACGACTACTATGTGGATACTCTTGTGTTGGTATGAGAAGAGAGATTTTCAATTTATAAAGTTCCAAACTTTTCCTCCCAGGAAAGAATAACCAAATTTGAAAGAAAAATTTATTTTTCTTTCAGTAAAAGTAAAAACAATTATAATAGTACTTTAACTTTCCTTCAAGAGAAAGGTAAATCAGGGCATAACCCTAACAAGCGACAACTGCTATTAGGGTCTATCTTAAGACATCGGCTAAATAAACATCAAATTCAAGTCTAACACTAATTAAACATTATATTAGCAAAAAAACAAATAATCTTAATTTTATATGGTATTACAATAACTGCTCACCTTTTGCAAAATATCAAAGAATCTTAATTGTAGAGTATTTATATTCTAAAGCATGCATGGTCACGAGGATCATCTCAACAAGTTTGGAGGCCTACAACAAAATTTCATAAATAGATCTTATTTTTTTTTAGTTTTCATATATAAATTAAATAACTATAACATACTCAATGTAATCCTACAAGTGGAGTCTCGAGAAGGTAGTGTGTACGCAAACCTTATGAAGTAAAAATGTAAATAATGAAAATTTTCAATAAAATAATATAATATAAAGTTAGAATAATAAAGTCTGTAGTAATGTGGGTTCATTATAATCGCCATGATATAAATAAGTCAACAAAATAGGTAGCTATATAAGAAAGGATGCTACAACTAACTAAACACTATTCCATTTCTCAATTATTACAACGACCTCTACATTAAATAAAGTAAACAAGATGGTTTGGTAGACTTTAGAATATTCAATAATGAGAGAATAAAAATAGAAAAAGGATCGAATAAAAAGGTAAATGTATAAATAGTAATGTGGGTTCATGATAATCGCCAAGATATAAATAAGTCAACAAAGTAAGTAGCTACGTAAGAAAGGATGCTATAATTAACTAAACACTATTTTATTTCTCAATTATTACAACGATATCCACATTAAATAAAGTAAACGTTACGATCATATTTCTACCCAAAAAAATATTTCAAATTTATATATATATATAAATTGGGAGCCCTAAAAAATTTGAAATCTCAAGTGATTGCTTTAATGACCTTATGATCGAGACAACCCACAATCACCGACATAATTGGGTAAAGAGAGTAAGGGATGTTCTTAAAATGATAAACATTTTGATTGTCAAGTAGTTTTGTTAGATATAAGTTTTTATATATTTAATTTAGTAAATATATCCTATTAATAAAAAGAGTAAACATACATTATTTGCTAGACGACCAGCTATATATATGCATCACTTTTTAAACGAAGGTATATCTACTTTAACACAAAGTAGAGGGATATATTTGCCCATTTTTCCTGGTTCAAAAAGGGATTTTTTTTTGGGGTGTATATGTGTGTTTAAGAGTATTTCTTATTTTTTTTGTCAAAGAGAAGAAATTGATTCGTTCAAAAAGCTAAAAAGTTTGCTGTTTTATGTGATGTTGAAGTTGGTCTAATTTTTTTTACTGCAACATTAGAAAACTCTATGAATTTACCTGCAACAGATTACTTATTAAAAATTAATAATTAATTTGTTGTTGATAAATTTATAGAGTTTCCGTTGTGGAGAATATAATGAGTAAAGTTCAGCATCACATAAGATAGCAAGTTTTTTAGCCTCTAATCATATAAAAAAACAGAATGGGTGAAGCTTTGACTATATTTTGTACAAAGTGATGTCTCTTTTGTGTGTGTTTAGAATGCTTCGTATTATTACAGTATATATAGTACTTATTCATTTAGAACTTATCAAATATAATTTTTTTTATTTCAATCTTGAATTTTAAAGAGTGAGTCAAACAAAATATTTTATTTATGGAAAGTTGGTTAATGAGTCAAAGAAGATCTTTTATTTATGAAAAATTGGTCAATGAGGAAATAATTTGCGCCAGAAAACTTTTGAGTAGCGACTTGGAAATTTCTAGCCTAGGCCTGACTTGGACGAAATCTGAGTCAGGTGAGGTCTAGAGAAATTTGGTAATGAATGGGGGGATTTAATTATGAAATTGATCACATGAGTGGATAGCTGTAACACCCCGATATTTTTTTCGAACAGAGACTCGAACCGTTCTTTGTAGTGAGTGAGATTTTGCAAGGAATTTATAATTTCTTGAGTGTTAAGGTCACTAGATGTAACACCTTAAGTTCCAAGAAGAACCCAAGAGAAAAGCATTCAAGTCATTCTTAAGTTTTGGGTCAACTTCAAACGACCATAACTCCTAGTACATGATGAGTTAGGTGAGCTACATGATAGAAAATTAAAGCGCACCAAGTTTTCTCAGTTTCGAGTTCATATGAGCGAGATATGTCCATTCGAAGTTGGGCTGTCTAGATAAGGAAAGTCTAAATCGGATTTTAGAGGGGTATTTTGGTCTTTCCCTTACCCAATCAGATTTAATTCGTTTTTTAGTAATATTTTAGGGGTCTAATCTGATTAGGTTCAGTTTTATAATCCTAGTCTACGCCTAGGGTTTTAGTTGAGAGTTCAAAAAGAGAAAGGAAGAAGAGAGAAGAGGAGAAAAGAGAAAGGATCGAAGCGTTCGTCGAAGTTCTTGAGAGTTGTGGTGGATTGTTGCCATGGGTTTGATCCTTAAGAGGTATGTAAGATTTCGTAGTGTTGGGTTTGTTCACCCACACGCCAATCATGTTAATTTCAGCTTTAAATTCGTTCTAAAAGATGAAGCTTTGATATTCTTGTTATGTATTCATGAATTTGTTTCCATTCTTGAATTGGGTTGAGATTGAGGAGTTCTTGAGGTTAATGTGTCGATTTATAGAGTGGTTAGAGTTAGATTCTAGTGTACATGTGCTGGGTATCTAAATCTAAAGAGAGATTGAGAAAAAGAATCGAATTTAGGCAAATTGGGGCTGGGAAATGGAGAAGGAGAAAGTCGAGTGCGATCTGGCACGCAAGTCCGCATCGCAGACTTGCTCCCCCAGTGAGCTAAAAGTTGCTCTGTGTCGCGGTTAGGACGCGGACTCCTCTGTCTCAAAATTTAATTTCGAATTGAGCGAATCCAAGTTCGTATGAGTGAGATACCCCCATTGGAAGTTGGGCTGTTCAAATAAGGAAATGTCCAATCCGGATTTTTGAAGGGTATTTCAGTCTTCTCCTTAATCAATTAATTAAATTCGTTTTGGTGAATTAATTAAGGGTCTATACTGAACTTGGTCAGTTTTACGCTTTTGGAAAAAATTTAGGGTTTTAGAGAAGTGGAAAGAAGAGGAGAAAAAAGAAGGAGGAGCAAGGAAATCGTCAAGTTTAGCTTGTGGATTTCGTCGGGGGTGATCCCTACAAGGTATGTGAGATTACATAGCGTTGGGTTAGTTCACCCACGCGTCAATCATGATTAAATTTCAGCGAAGTTATTAGATTTTAAAGTAAATCCTTGAGTTCTTGATAATTTCGTTTGAATTCTTGTGGGTTGTGTTGATTGGAGTTTCTTGAGATTGATTCACGTTTTTAGTCATGTTTTCGAGTAGAATCTGATGTACTTTGAACATATAATCGATTCTAAGTGTTTGGGGGAAAGAACCTATGTAGTTTAGAGGGTTTAGAGCTGTAAAACGAAGAAGAAATTTCGACTGACGAAATCTGGTAGTGGTGGCGCGTCGCAGAGTTAGTCCCAGAACTGGGAAAATTCGTTTCGCGTCGCGGAACAGTCACGGACGATTCTGCCTCAAGAGTCATTTTTGAAACTAAAAATTAAATACCCCTCCGCGTTGTAGACCCACCCTCAATTATGGATTTTTTGGTCTTTTCTCATGTTTAGCTATCTAAAATCATTCCTAAACATCATGAGATCTTTCATATCTCAAATCTCAATCCGTGAATCCATAATTCAATTCAAGGATCAGTTAAGAGTCAAGTCAAGATCAGTTAAGAGTCAAGTCAAGATCAGTAAAGAGTCAAGTCAAGAGAAGTTAAGAGTCAGGTCAAGAGAAGTGTATAAAGTTTTCAAAAGTCTTTTAGAAATGTTTTAACTTTGTTGTAAGACTTGAATTTTGAGTTCAGTAAAGAGTAAAGTTGAAGTTCATTTCTTCAAAAGTATATGGGGACTATGTATTCCCAGAGAGTTTAAAATGTTTTCACATTTAAACAAGAAAGGAAACCTCGATTTCCAAAGAGCCTTGGGTTGGTTTTCAGAAAAGAGTTAATTCTTTCATAATTAATCAAGAGGGGAAACTTTGATTTCCAAGATAGCCTTTGAGCTAAGTTTTTGAGAAATTATCTCAAATTACAGAAAGAAATATGTTTTTAAACATAAAGAGATAGTCTCATATTTTGGGAGTAGCATTGAGCACCGATATGGGGGAGCGTTCAGAGAACCCACAATCCCCATAAACCATGTAGCCATCATGGGTAGAAAAAGGGTCATACTTTTTAGATGAATCCTTTAATGCTTTTTAGCATAGACTAGTGAATCCACTTAGTGAGTTAGGTCCTATTCACCCGGCAAGGTATAGAATGGTCCTTGGCAGCGTGAGTAAAGTGCTGTATCATCACTATAGCTCTTAAGTGATGGTTGTCGGTTAGAGAAACTCCACATCAGTATTTTGTAATTTTATATACATTAGAAATATTTGTATTTTTACATACATCTCAGAGTTATATATATCTTTGCATACACATAGAGTTGACATCATGTTTTAAACAATTTTTCTTTATATTGCACTTGTTTTTAAACTGCTTGATATTGAAATGAGTTCAATTATGTTGAGTTGAGTTGAGCCAGGTAAGTTCTTCAGTTCCTTTTAGATTCTTTTCAAACTTAAGTTGTGTTTAGCATTCCAACTAGCATACTCGTACATTCAAAGTACTGATGCTAGTTGGCCTGCATCATCTTATGATGCAGACACAGGTAACCGGGATTAACATCTAGCACATCGTTGATCCAATTGAGCTTCAGAGTTGTTGGTGACGTTGATCTAGTTGAGCTTCAGAGTTGTTGGTGAGCCTCCTTGCTTTCGGATGATTCCCCTTTTTCATTACTTTATCATTTTAGTTCATTAGGATGTCGTGGGGATGTCCCGACATCCATCTCAGTTGTTTTAGAGGCTTCATATATAGTTAATCAAATGTTAGTTCATTCGTCATCATTTTGTTATTGGCTTATGTTCATATTTGAGTTGCCATTTGGGCTGAGTTAAATGTTTATTTTTAAAACATTATGAGTTCAGTTTGAGACAATTGAGTTATTTAGCATACGAATCCTTTTCTTAATGCTTAAAGCCTTCCCCTGAGTAAGTAAGCCAGACAAAGGGTTCGCTTGGGGTCAGCAATGGTTCTTGAGTGCCAGTCTCGCCCAAGGTGTAGGATCGGGGCGTGACATTAAATATACTTTCTCCTCCCTCCCCATGTTCATTACTTAGTTATTAATGTATTGTTGGAGCTCTTACATTTAATATAATATAATATAAATAATTATTGATATAAAATATAGAAGATATATGAAATAAGATGTTTTTAGTTGGAGTATTATTTTAATTTCTGTCATGTTAGGGAGTGTTCAAATTTTAATGAACTTTGAGATTGTCAACGTTTGTAAATCAAACTTGAGATTTTAAGAAGAGAAGAATAGAAAACATAAGAAAATCGTTGTTTTAAATTGTGAGGAAACCCCTCCATTTATAGTAATCAAAGGGTAGTATGAGCATGTGCATATTAGTTATCATAAAAGGCACAACCCTTCGGAAAGGTAAAAATCATCGGAAAAGTGATAACTTTTTGAAATAGTCGTAACCATTCAATGTGAAAATGTGTCATCTTTAAATATAAGTGTCTTAAGAATAAGAAGAAGAACAATCAAAAGCTTTTAAAAATTGTAGTTTAAAAATTTGAAGAAACTTCTCTTTTTATAACCAACAAAGGGTAGTGTATGAAAAAATATTTATTGTGCCTTGTCAAAAAAAAAGTCACAACCCTTCAACAAGGTCACAACTCATCGGAAAAGTCATAACTCTTTAAAAAGTAAAAACTCTTCGGAAAATTTGTAACCATGTAGAAAATTCACAACCCTTCGTAAAGGTTACAACTCATCAAACAAGTTATAACTCTTTGGAAATGTCATAACCCTTCAAAGTGAAAAAGGTGTCTGCTTTTCTATAATATAATATAAATAAATAAATATAATACAATATTAAATTTGGTGTTTTAAGTTGGGGTGTTATAATAATTTAACATTTAAGGTAGATATTTCATTCTTTTAAGGTAGTATAGATAAAAAAGAAAGATATAGATTTGTCTAATTTTAATTTGATTATGAAAATTTTTTAAAAAATACAGAAGACTTTTAATTTAAGGATATGTAGAATATATAAAAATGTCTTTTAACTTTGTGGTCGTAAAGATGATCCCCCACCCCCTTGAAAAAAGAACATTTTATATTAAACTGAATAAAAATAAAAGTATAGCAAAATAAATTGGAAACGGAGGAGTACTTATTACTTCTAGTTTGGACTCTTCAAAAATGTTTTTGATCAAATCCTTTTTCGCCAACAATTTCAGACTTTTCATAGTTTGAACACCAAGTTGTAGTTTGTGCAACAGAAAATCATTGAACTGCTTGTCATGTAGAACTTCCTGCAAAAGTATATTTTTGGCTATGAAAATGAGTACATTTTAATTAACTAGATAGTCTCCTCATTTGAAGTTGAGTTATTCAATTCTCCTTGCTGAATCAATTTTTGTTGATCTATCTAATTTAGTCACAACAAATATTGTAATTGCATAATTGAACAACTCTCACAATCTTCCCATTTAGGAAAAGAAGAATACAAAACTTACAAAATTTGTAGTTTAAAAGTGTGAGTAAAAACCTTCTATTTATAGAAAACAAATGATAGTATGAAAAAGGTTCTTATTGTACCTTATCGGATAAGTCGCAACCATTAAAAAAAATCAAGACTTTTCGAAAATGTCATAACTCATTGAAAAAGTCACAACTGTATAAAAAAGTCACTACTCATCAATGTGAAAAGGTGTCAGCTTTTAATATAATTTAGAACAAATAAATAAATATATTATAAAATATAGAATATTTACTAATTAATTGGGTGTTTTAAGTTGGGGGTATTATAGTAATTTAACATTCAAGTTAGGGAGTTCATGCTTTTAATGTAGTGTATATATATATAGTGAGAACGTTAAAAAATTTAGGGTCCCAAGCAATTGCTTTAGTAACCTTATGGTCGAGACATTCCTAATGATCACCAACACAACTGGGTAAATAGAGTAAGGGATGCATTCTTAGAAACATTTTGATTGTTATTTAGGTTCGTTAGATATAAGTTTTAAAAACTTTTGATTTTCGCTAAAATAAATTATATAGAAATTAACTTGACTCATTTCTTATACCAGGTTAAAAAATGTTCATATATATATAATTTTTAATTTAGTAAATATATGTTCATTAACAAAAAGAGTAAACATGCATCATTTGCTAGAGGATAAACTATATACATACACCACTTTTAAACGAGGGTATATCTACTTTAACACAAAGTAGAGTGACATATTTACCCATTTTTCCCTGTTAAAAAGGGATTTTTTTTTGAGTGTATATGTGTATTTAAGAGTGTTTCTTATTTTCTGTCAAAGAGAAGAAATTGACTCCTTCGAAAAGCTAAAAAGTTAGCAATCTTATGTGACGTTGAAGTTGGACTAAATTTTTCTTACTCCAACAGTACAAACCCTATGAATTTACGTGCAACCGATTACTTATTGGAAATTAATAATTAATCTATTGTTGGCAAATTCATAGAGTTTCTGTTGTGGAGAATATAATCACTTCAATTTTAGCATCACATAAGATAGCAAGCTTTTTAGCCTTTAATCATATTAAAAAAAATACAGAATGGTTGAAGCTTTAGCTATATTTTGTATAAAGAGAAGTGTTTTTTGTGTGTGTTTAGAATGCTTCTTATTATTACAATTACCTAATTCATTAAGAACTTACTAAATATAAACTTTTTATTTTAATCTTGAATTTTGAAGAGTGAGTCAAAGAAATCTTTTATTTATGGAAAGTTGGTTAATGAGTCAAAGAAGACCTTTCATTTTATGAAAAGTTGGTCAATGTAAAATATCTTTGGTATAAATAATCTACCTTATATAGAGATTTACTATCATATTCTTGTGAATAATATCCTGAATACATCCACCTACATATATCATTTATGACTCAGACTAATATTTTCTATGCAAATATTATAATTACTATTCAAGATGTTAATGTGTGTTTGATATGAAAGAAAATGTTTTTCACAAAAAATATTTATAAGTTGAAAATTATATGAAAATTTTCTTAGTTGATAAAATATCTTATAATTATGGTGCCATATAATAAGACATTTTGATTGCTTCTCAATATTGTATAATGTAAAAGTAATACGACCTAATATCTTTTAGCATGGATCGTTGAACGTATAAAATTCTCATTTTCTCCTAATTGTTATGTCATATCACATTAAAATTTTAATTTTAATTTAATAATAAATTTGTCAAACTCATTTAACTCGACTCATGCAATAAAAAAAACGTTCTCATATATTTAGTTTTTTTTTTTTTTTAACTATAATCTTTTTTATATATAAAAAAAGTTGCACAGCATACTTCACTGTTGAAGCAACACGGTAGTATAACAGAATTATTCCTTACTTAATTAGGCAGTACTTATTAGTCGTAGATTATATATAACTTGAATAGATATAATCTTATGAATAATTGGATTACATTCTTATTTCATTAGAAAAATTCAATCAAATCCTAAAGAGTTTTTACAAGTTAAATAAATAATTATAAAAAATAGAGTTTTAATATGACATGGCATGTCACAGAAGATAAGAAGTGTTTTGTCAAATCTCATTGTTCGTAGTATAGAAATGAATACTTCTTCACCTTAAATTTATCGTATTCTTCTTTTACACGTCTCTTAATAAAATACTAATTAGGATTAATTTATTATTATTTATCCTGATTTATATTTTAAGATATGATAATAGTTACTCTATTTATGTGCCATAATTGAAATGTTTATAATCTTTAAGATATGATAATAGTTACTCTATTTATGACTACTATTAGGGTCTGACTTGAGTCATTGGCTAAATAAACATCAAATTCAAGCAAACTAACACTAATTAAACATTATATCAACAAAATATGAAAGAATCTTAATTTTATATGGTATTGTAATAACTGCTCACCTTTTGCAAAATATCAAAGAATCTTAATTGTAGAGTATTTATATTCTAAAGTATGCATGGTCATCTGGGTTGTCTCAACAAGTTTGGGGCCTAAAGTAAAATTTCATAAAAACGGTCTTATCTTTTTTAGTTGTTATATATAAACTAAACAACTATAATATATTCAATATTTATGAAGTCTCGAGAAGGTAGGAGGTATGCAGACCTAATAAAGTAAAAATGTAAACAATGAAATTTCTCAATAAAAAATATATAATATAAAGTTAGAATAATATTGTCTATAGTAATTTGGGTTCATTATAATCGCTAAGATATAAATAAGTCAACAAAATAGGTAGCTACGTAAGAAAGGATGCTACAACTAACTAAACACTATTCCATTTTTCAATTATTACAACAACCTCCACACTAAATAAAGTAAACAAGATCGTTCGGTAGAATTTTGAATAGTCAATAATGAGAGAATAAAAATAGATAGTGAATCGACTAAAAAAAAGGTAAATGTATAAATAGTTATGCGAGTTCATGATATTCGCCAAGATATAAATAAGTCAACAGAGTAAGTAGCTACGTAAGAAAGAGTGCTATAATTAACTAAACACTATTTTATTTTTCAATTATTATCATGATCTCCACATTAAATAAAGTAAACGTTACAATTACATTTTCTACCCAAAAAAAGTGGGGGCCTAAAAAAATTGTGATCTCAAGTGATTGCTTTAATGATGTTATGGTCGAGACGGGCCTCGGTCACCAACACAATTGGGTAAAGAGAGTAAGGGATGTATTCTTAAAAACATTTTGATTGTCATTTAGTTTTGTTAGATATAAGTTTAAAAAACTTTTGTTTTTCTCTAACATAAATACTATAGAAATTAACTTGACTCATGTCTTATACCAGGTTAAAAAATGTTCACATATATATATTTTAATTTAGTAAATATATGTATGTTAACAAAAAGAGTAAACATGCATCATTTTCTAGACGACGAGCTCTCTCTCTCTCTCTATATATATATATGCATCACTTTTTAAACGAGGATATATCTACTTTAACACAAAGTAGAGGGATATACTTCCCCATTTTTCCTTGTTAAAAAAGGGATTTTCTTTTTTGGGGGTGTATATGTGTGTTTAAGAGTGTTTCTTATTTTCTTTTTTTGTCAAAGAGAAGAAATGGGCTCATTCAAAAAGCTAAAAAGTTTGCTGTTTTATGTGACGTTGAAGTTGGTCTAATTTTTTTACTCCAATATTACAAAACTCTATGAATTTACCTGCAACAGATTATTTATTGGAAATTAATAATTAATCCGTTGTTGACAAATTTATAGAATTTCTGTTATGGAGAATATAATGAGTCCAACTTCAGCATCACATAAGATAGCAAGTTTTTTAGCCTCTAATCATATAAAAAAACCAGAATGGTTGAAGCTTTAGCTATATTTTGTACAAAGAGAAGTCTGTTTGTGTGTGTTTAGAATGCTTCTTCTTATTACAATATATATAGTACTTATTCATTAAGAACTTATCAAATATAAATTTTTATTTCAATCTTGAATTTTAAACAGTGAGTCAAACAAAAATCTTTTATTTATGGAAAGTTGATTAATGATCAAAGAAGATCTTTTATTTATGAAAAATTAGGTCAATGTAAAATGTCTTTGGTATAAATAATCTACCTTATATAGAGATTTACTATCATATTCTTGTGAATAATATCCTGAATACATCCAACTACATATATGCATTTATGACTCAGACTAATATTTTCTATGCAAATATTATAATTACTATTCAAGATGTTAAGGTGTGTTTGATATGAAAGAAAATGTTTTTCACAAAAAAAATACTTATAAGTGGAAAATTATATGAAAATTTTCTTAGTTGATGAAATATCTTATAATTTTGATGTCATATATATAGTTAGACATTTTGATTGCTTCACAATATTGTATAATGTAAAAATAATACGACCTAATATCTTTTAGCGTTGATCGTTGAATGTATAAAATTCTCCTTTTCTCCTAATTGTCATGCCATATTATCACATTGAACTTTTAGAATTTTTAAACTCATTTAACTCGACTCATGCCTTTTACGCGATTAAAAAACGTTCTCATATGTCTAGATTTTCATTTGAATATTTTTTAACTATAAATTGTAGTATTAAGACATTATTTGTAATATCAACCAAACATAAAAATTGTTGTGTTAAACCACAACACCCCCTCCCCTTCTTAATAAGGGACTTCACACAGAAAAATGTTGTCAAAAATTTCATCAGTAATTATGAATTATATTACACTGTTGTAATTTCAAGAAAGTGAAACTCCAAGATTTTCCTTGTCTCAGACTTTTGTTTTGTATTTTTTATGCTGGTATCCTTTGCAGTAAATTAGTTTTATTGAAATTTTATTTATCAATAATTAAGAAGTTTATTCCATGGCTGCCAATTGAAGAAAGTGATAGTATATAACCATTTCTTTTCAATATCTGAGCATGTATAATTATATTTCTCTTGATAGAATATACCAAGCTAAATCTTTTTATTATTATAACTCAGTGAAGTAGGAGATGTTGGGATCGAAAGATTAAGGGCGTCATGCGGAAACTTACAATTACAAATTATAGAGGTGGTAAAATAGATGAAAAAGAAAAGCATATTAAAAACATATTATTAATCAGGTTTTTGACCAATTGACCTACGTAGGAAAAACTAATATAAAAGAAAATATTGAAACGGGTTGGAGAAAATCTCCCCCTAAACAAATCTCTTAAACGACTACTATGTGGATGCTCTTGTGTTGGTATGAGAAGAGGGGTTTTCAATTTATAGAGTTCCAAACTTTTTCTCCCAGAAAAGAATAACCAAATATGAAAGAGAACTTTATTTCTCTTTCAGTAAAAGTAAAAACAATTATAATAATACTTTAACTTTCCTTCAAGAGAAAGGTAAATCAGGGCATAACTCTAACAAGCGACAACTGTTATTAGTGTATGTCTTAAGGCATCGACTAAATAAACATCAAATTCAAGTCTAACACTAATTAAATATTATATTAGCAAAAAATCAAAGAATCATAATTTTATATGGTATTACAATAACTGCTCACCTTTTGCAAAATATCAAAGAATCTTAATTGTAGAGTATTTATATTCTAAAGCATGCATGGTCACCAGGATCGTCTCAACAAGTTTGGAGGCCGAAAGCAAAATTTCATAAATAGATCTTATTCTTTTTAGTTGTCATATATAAATTAAATAACTATAACATATTCAATGTAATCCTACAAGTGGAGTCTCGAGAAGGTAGCATGTCGCAGACCTTATGAAGTAAAAATGTAAATAATGAAAATTTTCAATATTTAAATATAATATAAAGTTAGAATAATAAAGTCGTAGTAATGTGGGTTCATTATAATCGCCATGATATAAATAAGTCAACAAAATAGGTAGCTACATAAGAAAGGATGCTACAACTAACTAAACACTATTCCATTTCTCAATTTTTACACTGACCTCCACATTAAATAAAGTAAACAAGATGGTTTGGTAGACTTTAGAATATTCAATAATGAGAGAATAAAAATAGAAAGTGAATCGACTAAAAAAAAGGTAAATGTATAAATAGTAATGTGGGTTCATGATAATCGCCAAGATATAGATAAGTCAATAAAGTAAGTAGCTACGTAAGAAAGGATGCTATAATTGTAATGACCCGGAAAGTCATTTGTGGAAATTTTGAATATCCATTTAACTAGAGTGAACTAATTGATGGTTAATTATTAAATAACTAATTTTAGTTAATGCTTAATGGGTTAAGTTTATAATTAGTTTAATACAACTTGACCCATCTAGGAAAATAATTTTTAGGGTTGAGAATTATTGGGTCATAATTTAGAAAAGAAAAGAAAGAGAAGGCAGAACTCACCTGTGCGGACGCGGCGTGAATACGGAAAGGGCGAATTGTTCCTCTCCTCTCCTGTATGTCGATTTCAAGTTATACTTGTAAATTTGCATATAGCTGCATTAAATGCTCTTTCATATGCCAACATTAATTGCACCTATATATAGTTGACCAAATTGATGTTAATTGGTTTTGGAGTTTAGTGAAGGCAATCAACATTTATTATTATTATATTAGTATAATATTAAGGAATTGAAGGTTGTGAAGTCATAATGCTGCTGCATAGTTCTTGGTGACTTTGAAAATTTAGGGGACAAGAAACAGTGGAACATTACAACGTAACGATGACATTAAGCGAAATTCATTTAAGGGTATTAAATTATTGATATGCCGTCAATTGCCATTTTGGGATGATTATTGGACAATTAATCATTGGGAAAACTAAAGTGATAAAAAGGAGGCGTGTGTGTAATTTCTGCATAATTGTTACTATTTTGGTACATGGTAATATTTTTATATGATGATCTAGTTCTCGATTTATGATATAGGAGAAGTTGGAACTTAATTCTAAGCTTGAAACTTCGAAAAATATGAGAGTTGACATGTTAATAGGCATCGAACTTAGGAATTTGATTATAAATTTGAGTGAGTTCTGTGTCTAGACTAGACACATAGTAATATGAGTGTTGTTAGTTTTGAAATCTTATTATGATTATTTATTTGAATAGATTTTATGGATTTGAAAGCTCAACTGTAATGACCCTAAAGGTCATTTTTAGAAATTTTCATAAAATGACCGTTTTACCCCTCCCGATAGTTGCCCCGAGTCCTAATTATTGTATTTTCGAAGTTGGTTTGAAGGAAAATTGATGAAAAGTTGAGTTTTTGGAAAGTTGAGTTTTTAAGAGTTAAAGTTTGGTTAAAAGTGCTATTTCGAGTCATTTGGAGTTTCGAGACTCGAATCGGATTTCCGTCGATTCCAGCAGTTTTAGAATGTCTAAAACGGGTCTATGAGAATTTACGGAGTCGAATTTGGAGTTAAAACGAAGATTTGAGGTCCTAAGTTGCAAAAATTGTGAAATTTTGATCAAGAGTTGACTTTGGTCAACAAACGAGGTTCCGGTGCTTGAAATGGAATTCCGAGGGCACCGTTGGATTCAGGGGGTGATTCTAAGTCTAGAATGAGTCTTGGTTGAATTTTAGAGGCCCCGAGTGCGTTTCGAGTTTTTGAGCCTAAAGTTAGTTTCTTGACGCCTTATCGGATACCGGGTCAACAAGACCTCGAATTCAAATTCCGACGATTTCATTGAGTCCGAAATGTCATTTTCAAGCTAGTAGCATATTTGGTTTGTGTTCGGGAAGTGCCAAATGAGTTTTGGGTGAGCTTTTAAGCTTCTTGGATGCTTTGACACTATTTCAGCAAATTGTGGCAACTAAAGGGTTCATTATTAGTTTTAAAGGTCAAAAAATTATTCCGAAGGTTCTGAAATTTTGAACATGAATTATAGGACTTATCTGCAAATTTTGGTGCATTTTCGCTAACCCGAGATTGGACTTTTATCGCAAATAAGAAATAATTGTTTACCGAGTAGAAATGATATTTGACTGGGCAAACGAGCATGAAATTGAGCTCCGATTGAACGAGCAGGTCCGTATCATTATTTAAGACATTTACAAAAAAGAATCGGGTCATTTCACTATCGTATGAGGAAATTACGGCCTTTTTAGTGAAGGATTTAACTGCTGTTTTTCTGGTGCATAACAGTCATGCACTGTTATAAAAATCTCAGACTGTGTTCATTTGGTATTTTGAGCATATCGGGAGTTCTAGAGATCGGAATGGAGTGATTCTTACGGGTTTCTTCTTGAATTAATATGAGGGTTAGTATTCAATCTTCAATTCGACATTTTCTCATAATTTCCTTATCTGGTTTTATTTTCCCTATCCGTAAACCTCTTGGGAAAAATTGGGGTTTTATCGATTTGGACTCCCTTTTTGATGAAAAAGGTATATTTACGATCCTTATGTTATGGGTAAACTGATTTTAACATAAAATTATTGATTCATCGATTATTTTCATCATATTAACCGCTTACAATTTGGAAGATAGATGATGTGTAATACTATGATGTGGTCGTGATATGGTTGTGATTGAGACAGGTGATGTGTAATATTATGATGTGGTCGTGATATGGTTGTGATTGAGACAGGTGATGTGTAATATTATGATGTGGTCGTGATATGGTTGTGATTGAGACAGGTGATGTGTAATATTATGATGTGGTCGTGATATGGTTGTGATTGAGACAGGTGATGTGTAATATTATGATGTGGTCGTGATATGGTTGTGATTGAGACAGGTGATGTGTAATATTATGATGTGGTCGTGATATGGTTGTGATTGAGACAGGTGATGTGTAATATTATGATGTGGTCGTGATATGGTTGTGATTGAGACAGGTGATGTGTAATATTATGATGTGGTCGTGATATGGTTGTGATTGAGACATATGATGTGTAATACTATGATGTGATCGTGATATGATTGTGATTGATGACATGTGCATATTCATTATTCATCCCATGTGTGAACTATCTGTTGCATGAGTTCTGAGACACTGATATGATGATGGATGGATATGAGACACAGTTGAGACTAGCTCCGGCTAGCGATTTGGATGCCGATGGGATCTGGTTCCGGCGGTGATACATGGTCCATGTGTGGCCCCCATGGGTTCTGATTTGAGTATTCAGCGCGGACTGATTACGTCAACAGATGTGTATCGTAGGACAGACATGCATCACGACTACATGACATCATTATTGCATTTTGCATCGCATTTGCCTTATCTTTGTCTGTGATGTGTGGATTGTATCGGTTTACCTTTCTTATGTGGAATTTGATCTACTTGCTCTTATTTGTTGATCTGAGGTTGATGAGGATGTATGTTGGTTCTGGCTGTTGAATATGATCTGTTTAGTATAGGTTGGTCTGGTTTGCTGCTAGATTGAAGTTTTCGGTGGTTTCGATTGGGATTGAAAGGAGTTGTTGTAGCTGCTAGTTTTGCTTAGTTTAGAGTTACTTGCGAGTACCTGTGGTTTTCGGTACTCACCCTTGCTTCTACACAATTGTGTAGGTTGACAGCTCTCTCAGACTCGGCTTAGTATTTTCTTTAGCAGATTGAGCTTCGGGACATACTTTCAGTTTTGTTCTATTCGAGAACTATACTCTGAGACTTGTATATTTTTATTCGAATTCTGTATTTAGAGGTTTGTACATGTGACAACCAAATTCTGGGTAGTGTTGAGTCTTAATTAAAGTCTTCCGCTTATTTATTATCTTTTATTCTCGTATTTCTACTTCTCTATCGTTGTGGTTGGGTTAGGCTGACGTGTCCGGTGGGAAATGGACATGTGCCATCACATCCGGATTTGGGGTGTGACATCAACGAAAGGGGAAGACAAAAGTCCTGAAGTGATTGTTGATTAATTGAGGCAAGTTGATTTCTAAACCCTTGTTAAGTGTATGGAATTCGTGTATTTCCTTGTAATATGTGTTTGGGGGTAATGAGACTTGGTGATGGGTTGACTTGTCCACATTGATTAATGCTAATGATGAATAAGGGGTAATAAAAGGCAATGTGATTAATTGTTAGTGATTTGTTGAGAATGGTTTGAAAGGTTTGTTGAATCATTGTTGATGTTGTATCATAATTGTGTTATTGTGAATTGTGCAATGTTATGAAAATGGTCATCTCCTCATTATATGTGTGAACATATCATTTGCATTGTTCTGAGACATTATTGTGACAAGTGTTATGTGAATTGAGAAAGAATAAGAAATTAAAGAGGATGTACCATTTCGAGGGACGTATCACGCGCCGCGATGGATACT
>NW_006239359.1:27449-45865 GCF_000226075.1 Solanum tuberosum
ACGTATCGCGCGCCGCGATGGATATTATATTTCGAGGGACGTATCGCGCGCCGCGATGGTTACTATTATCGAGGGTCGTATAGCGCGCCGCGATGGATGAATGGACAGATATGTCCCCCATGGGTCCCGGACTGAGAGACAGCGGGTGTGTATCACTAGGTCAGACATGCATCACTATACGTGACATTGCATTCCATTGCATTGCACATATTTATCATTAGTGAACTTGATATTGTGTTTTGCTGATCTTGTGAGTACCTATCTATGGAACTTTGATTGGTGAATATTGAGCTTGTTGTTGAGGATATGTAATTGTTAAAGTTTTGCTGTTGAGATATGCTATGTGAATTGTAAATTGTTAGGTTGGGCTGGTTTTAAGCAGGTTGTAGTCGTGGAGATTGTAATTGATGAATATTGAGCTTGTTGTTGAGAATATGTGATTGTTAGAATGTTGTTGTTGAGATATGTGCTATGTGATTGTTAGAATGTTGTAGTTGTGGAGGTTCGGTTGGGGTGTAAGGAGTACCTGTATTCTATCCCCTTAGCTTGTGTTTAGAGGTTTACTTGCTGAGTACCGACTACTACATTTTTTTTGTAGGTTACTAGCCCGGACCTTTGTGATATATTCTCTTCTTTTCCGAGGCTTCTTAGAGATTTGTGAGGTAGCTGTTTGTCAACTCAGCAGACCTTCTTACTCTTGTTTATGATCTTGTTCTACTCTAGAAACAATGTCATTTTGAGACTTGTGTTTTCTTTTGAATCAATTGTAATACTTTAGAGACTTGTACACGTGACAAACCAGGTTTTGGGGTATTTTTGAGTTGATTATGAAATTTCCGCATTTTATCGCAATGGTTGAGTTTTAGGCTGACTTGTCTTGGTGGGATAAGACGAGTGCCATCACATCCATTTTTGGATCGTGACAATAATAAACTAAACACTATTTTATTTCTCAATTATTATAACGATATCCACATTAAATAAAGTAAACGTTACAGTCATATTTTCTACCCAAAAAAAATATTTTCAAATTTATCAATATATATTATATATAAAGTGGGAGCCCTAAAAAATTTGAAATCTCAAGTGATTGCTTTAATGACCTTATGATCGAGATGGCCCACAATCACCAATATAATTGGGTACAGAGAGTAAGGGATGTTCTTAAAATGTTAAACATTTTGATTGTCACTTAGTTTTGTTAGATATAAGTTTTTATATATTTAATGTAGTAAATATATGCCTATTAATAAAAAGAGTAAACATACATCATTTGCTAGATGACGAGCTATATATATGCATCACTTTTTAAACGAGGGTATATCTACTTTAACACAGTAGAGGAATATATTTGCCCATTTTTCCTGGTTCAAAAGGATTTTTTTTTGGGGTGTATATGTGTGTTTAAGAGTTTCTTATTTTCTTATTTTTTTTGTCAAAGAGAAGAAATGGATTCATTCAAAAAGCTAAAAAGTTTGTTGTTTTATGTGACGTTGAAGTTGGTCTAATTTTTTTACTCCAACATTACAAAACTCTATGAATTTACCTGCAACAGATTACTTATTGGAAATTAATAATTAATCTATTGTTGACAAATTTATAGAATTTCCGTTGTGGAGAATTTAATGAGTAAAATTAGCATCACATAAGATAGCAAGTTTTTTAGCTTCTAATCATATAAAAAAACAGAATGGGTGAAACTTTGACTATATTTTGTACAAAGAGAAGTCTCTTTTGTGTGTGTGTTTAGAATGCTTCTTATTATTACAGTATATATTATACTTATTCATTAAGAACTTATCAAATATAAAGTTTTATTTCAATCTTGAATTTTAAAGAGTGAGCCAAACAAAATATTTTATTTATGGAAAGTTGGTTAATGAGTCAAAGAAGATCTTTTATTTATCAAAAAATGGTCAATGTAAAATATCTTTGGTATAAATAATCTACCTTATATAGAGATTTACTATCATATTATTGTGAATAATATCCTGAATACATCCACCTACATATGTCATTTATGACTCAGACTAATATTTTCTATGCAAATATTATAATTACTATTCGAGATGTTAAGGTGTGTTTGATATGAAAGAAAATGTTTTTACAAAAAAAATACTTATAAGTGGAAAATTATATGAAAATTTTCTTAGTTGATGAAATATCTTATAATTTTTGATGTCATATTTGATGTCATATAGTTAGACATTTTGATTGCTTCACAATATTGTATTATGTAAAAATAATATGACCTAATATATTTTAGCGTTGATCGTTGAACGTATAAAATTCTCCTTTTCTTCTAATTGTCATGCCATATTATCACATTGAACTTTTAGATTTTTCAAACTCATTTAACTCAACTCATTGCCTTCTACGCGATTAAAAAACGTTCTCATATGTCTAGATTTTAATTTTAATGTTTTTTAACTATAATTTTTTTATATATATAATTAAGGTTGCACACCATACTTCCTTCAACTGTTGAAGCCACACGGTAGTATAACAAAATTATTCCTTAATTAGGCAGTACTTAATCGTAGATTATATATAACTTGTACAAAACACGTCACACATTTGTAAATAAATAAATAAATAATCATGACAGGGTGGAGCCAACATATTGTTAGGTCCATGAAATATATTATTATTTATATATGGTTAAAATAATTTTTTATGTATATATAATATATGTTGAAATCCTTCGGCTAGTTCATGAATTTACTTCTTCAGATTTTGAACTCCCTTATTGAAAATCCTAACTCCGTCAGCGGTGACAAGACCCTCTTCATTGAAGTTTTCATATGTTCAGATTAATGCTTCCCTAAATCATAAATTTATATCTTTCATTATTGGTTTTCTGCTCATACATTTTTTATTATTTTTCTAAAAGGACTTATTATGAAATTTATGATGATATAATGTTGTCGATAGGATTGTTATTTTCTTTGCAGTAACCATTGATAATTAAGAGTTGTAAGTTAAATTTTGTAATTAATAAATTAAATGATAACTAAACTTGTTATACTATATGCTAAACTGTATAAAGAGTTAAGAGAGAATATATAAATAAGAAATTTTAATCTTTATAGATAAAATCTTATGAATAATTGGATTACATTCTTATTTCATTAGAAAAATGCAATCAAATCCAAAATGAGTTTTTATAAGTTAAATAAATCACTTATAAATAATAGAGTTTTAATATGACATGACATTAGGGGTGTGCAAAAACCGATTTAACCAATAAATCGAACCGAAAAAAACACTATTGGTTTATTGATATTGGGTTATTGGGCTAACGGTTTTTAAACGGTTTTGCAAAATTTTTTATTGGGTTATTGGTTCGGTTTCCGGTTTTATAATTTTTGTTAATGGTTAAACCGATAACCCAATAAGACTATACTAAATTTACTAGTCTTATTGTTAATGGTTAAACGATTGTTACTTTCACACTTTTTCCTTTGAATGTGTCTAGTGTCTAAACTTGCAAGAAAAATGATTGTTACTTTTATGATTATTACTTTCATGCCAAATGCTGGAAAAATCATATGGTTTATTTGAAAATTTTCTTATCGTGTATATAATATATATGAGTAATTTCTTATTGGTTAAACCGAAAACCGAACCGTTAAGTACCATAAACCGATTAACCAAAAACCGATAAGAAATATGTTATTGGTTTGGTTATCGGTTTGAAGTATTTTACAAACCGAAAACCGATAAATCGAACCAATAACACCTAAAACCGAACCGAACCGACCGATGCGCACCCCTACATGACATGCCATAGGAAGTAGAGAAGGAGTGTCTTTTGATGTTTAATATATTGTGAGGAAAATGACGGTAGTTGAATAATATTCTAGTCCAAACAGAAATAAAAGTTATTTAAACTTGAGTAATCATTTTGGAAATTAACTCTAAATTTCGTCAAATCTATCTGTATATTTGTTCAATCCAAGTTCAAGATTTTAAATGGGTAATAAAAATGACATTATTGTGTTGAAATGAATACTTCTCCATCTTAAATTAATTATCGTATTTTTTTTACACACTTCTTAATAAAACATTTATTCGGAGAAACATCAAATTCAAGTAAACTAAAACTAATTAAACATTATATTAGCAAAATATCAAAGAATCTTAATTTTATATGGTATTGTAATAACTGCTCACCTTTTGCAAAATATCAAAGAATCTTAATTGTAGAGTATTTATATTCTAAAGTATGCGTGGTCACCAGGTCGTCTCAATAAGTTTGGGGACTAAAGCTAAATTTCATAAAGAGGTCTTATCTCTTTTAGTTGTTATATATAAATTAAACAGCCATAACATATTCAGTGTAATCCTACAAGTGAAGTCTCGAGAAGGTAGGATTTACGTAAATCTTATGAAGTAAAAATGTAAACAATGAAAATTTTCAATTAAAACCTATAATATAAAGTTAGAATAATCAAGTTTGTAGTAATGTGTGTTTATTATAATCGCCAAGATATATAAGTCAACAGAATAGGTAGCTATGTAAGAAAGGATATTACAACTAACTAAAGACTATTCCATTTCTCAATTATTACAACGACCTCCACATTAAATAAAGCGAACAAGATCTTTTGGTAGAATTAAGAATATTCAATAATTAGAGAATAAAAATAGAAAAAGGATCGAATAATAAAGGTAAATGTAAGAATAGTAATGTGGGTTCATGATAATCAACAAGAAATAAATAAGTCAACAAAGTAAGTAGCTATGTATGAAAGCATGCTATAATTAACTAAACACTATTTTATTTCTCAATTATTATAATTTATAACAATCTCCACATTAAATAAAATAAGCAGTTCCTATTATATTTTCTACCAAAAAAATCTTCTCAAATATATATATATATATATATATGTAACAACCTGTTTCCGTCGTTATAGAAAAATCAATGAGGAAAAAATTTGGGCCAGAAAATTTATGAGTAGCAACTTGGAAATTTCTAGCCTAGGCCAGACTTGGACGAAATCTGAGTCAGGTGAGGTCTAGAGAAATATGGTAATGAATAGGGGATTTAATTATGAAATTGATCACATGAGTGGATAGCCAAGACGTTAAAGAGCTTGTACGGCTTTACAGAATCGAATTAGGGCCGGTAGAACTCCCGAAGCTGATCTTGGAGTGAAAGGGTAGTTTTAAAACGTCCAAGTTTGAAGGTGTGTTGTGAAATGGGAGCTTGAAACTCAAATTGTGAGCTTCTGTCTCCGTGCAAGCTGCCGGCGTGGGATTAATCCCGCCAGGTTGGGGCCGTTGTGGTGGGATGGGGTCCACCGTGGTGGGCCAGTCGCGACTTAAGTTGGGAAAAACCCCAATTTTGTAATTTTCTGCAAAACTTCGTTCTTAAGAGCTAAGGGACGACCCATGTCATTTTCTTTACATATTTCCACAAGTTCTAGTGCTAAAGGTAAGGAAATTACTCCTTTAATCCGTATTTCGATTCTTAGAGCTTAGAATCTTGGGTAATTATCATTGGGGGAGGGTTTTGGCATGATGTTAATGGTGGAAAAAGCCCTAGTTGAACATTAGGATCATGGGTTAATAAGTTTGTTATTATCCGGGTAAATTAGACCTTGTTTAGTGATCCTTGCATTAATTATTTGTTTTAGATCAAGAACGAGCTGAAAGACTCCGGAAAGGGAAGACTCACGTGTCTTAGGAGTATTCAGGCTTGATTTCGAGGTAGGTGATGGTTTGATTTTCTGTTGTGTGATATATGCTGGTTAATTGCTTCATTGTATGCATGCATGTGTGTGAATAAGGAAATGTGAATCAATTTAATGAATGGATTATGTGTGAACAATTATATGCCATGAACATATTACTTGATTGTATGACTATGAGCACTGTTCATTATGGGTGTGATTGTGACTGTGGTTGTGCTAACTGGATCGGATATCACGTTCCGACACATATAATGGATCGGGTGTCACATCCCGACACATATATTGGACCGGGTGACACGTTTCAACACATGTATATTGGATCGGGTGTCATGTTTCCACACACACTAACATTTTGGATGTAGTTTCCATGAGAGGACCACTTGTGATGATTACGTTCATATCTAGTTGTCATTGAAATTGGGAAATTGTATGTTACTCCTAAAATGATAACTGAATTATACATTATGTATATGTGTGCTTACTGTGTTGTAATTGCTTGCGTATATTGTGCTTACGGGAGTAGCCGTGTTATCCTACTAGTACAGCGTGGGTTGTGTATTGATACTGCACTTGCTCTTTCTTTGTTGAGTACAGGGTATCTTCAGGCGGCTCTTGACATACCTTAGTTAGGAGATCATTAACCGAGACCAGATTCAAGAGTGAGCCAGTTTTTTCAGGCTGCCATGGATTCTTCATTTGTTTAGTCCATTCTTTTCGGACTCAGACTATATGTTTAAACTTTGTTGATGTTTAGTTTTCGGGGTTGCAACCCCATTTTCTTAGACTTGTTGATTAGTAGAGTTTGGTACAATGACTTTCAATTCTAGGGGTTGAACTTCTGCAATGATTATGTTAGTTGTTTTGTTCAAACCTTCGGAGTTTATGGGAACTCCATTTTTTGTTCGTCATTTAAACCTGCTTCCGTATCTTTAAATGATGTAGTTTCTTAAAATTGCTTAGTTGGGTTGTATTAGTGGTTCTCCCACCAGAGGATTGGTGTGGGTGCCAATCACGGTGAACTGGATTGTGACAATATAGTTTCTTAAAATTGCTTAGTTTTAACGCAGGTGCGTTGCACGTGAATATAAAATCATGTACTACACAATGTTTAAAAATAAAGTGAATATTATTAAATTAAAAATTAAGTAAACAATTATAAAATGAATGATAAAGTATAAGTTCCTATTAACAGTGGATACAAATTTTCTTATGATTACTATTGAAAGTTAGTCACTCTTAAAATCTCTTAGTTACACCTTTTAAATGTAACATCTCGCAATTTGAAATAACTAGGAAGAAGCTAAGAACCGGAAATAGTTATTTTTGAAAGAAGGAAAATCTGGAAATTTACTTAAGTCAGGAAATAGTGAGCTTTTGGTCAACTTCAAACAGACATAACTCCTAGATCAGGATGAGTTAGGTGTACTTTTAGGTATGGTTGGAAAGCTCTTGGAACGATCTTTCCAGCGCTGCCAAGATTACACAAATCCAAGTTTGTATGAGTGAGATACTCCCATTGGAAGTTGGGCTGTTCAAATAAGGAAATGTCCTATCCAGATTTTTGAAGGGTATTTCAGTCTTTTCCTTATCCAATTAATTAAATTCGTTTTAGTGAATTAATTAAGGGTCTAAACTGAACTTGGTCAGTTTTACGCTTTTGGAAAAGATTTAGGGTTTTAGAGAAGAGGAAAGAAGAGGAGAAAAGAGAAAGAGGAGCAAGAAAATCGTCAAGTTCGTCGAGTTTAGCTTGTGGATTTCGTCGGGGGTGATCCCTACAAGGTATGTGAGATCACATAGCATTGGGTTAGTTCACCCATGCGCCAATCATGATTAAATTTCAGCGAAGTTATTAGATTTGAAAGTAAATCCTTGAGTTCTTGATAAATTTCGTTTGAAATCTTGTGGGTTGTGTTGATTGGAGTTTCTTGAGATTGATTCACGTTTTTAGTCGTGTTTTCGAGTAGAATTTGATGTACTTTGAACATATAATCGATTCTAAGTGTTTGGGGAAAGAACCTGTGGAGTTTAGAGGGTTTAGAGCTATAAAACGAAGAAGAAATTTCGTCGGACGAAATCTGGTAGTGGTGGCGCGTCGTGGAGCTAGTCCCTAGAACTGGGAAAATTCGTTTCACGTCGCGGAACCGTCATGGACCGTTCTGCCTCAAAAGTCATTTTCGAAACCAAAAATTAAATACCCCTCCGCGTCATGGACCCACCCTCAAATATTGATTTTTCGGTCTTTTCTCATGTTTAGCTATCTAAAATCATTCCTAAACATCATGAGTTCTTTCCTATCACAAATCTCAATCCTTGAATCCATAATTCAATTCAAGGATCAGTTAAGAGTCAGGTCAAGATCAGTTAAGAGTCAGGTCAAGATCAGTAAAGAGTCAAGTCAAGAGAAGTGCATAACGTTTTCAAGAGTCTTTTACAAATGTTTTAACTTTGTTGTAAGGCTTGAGTTTTGAGTTCAGTAAAGAGTAAAGTTGAAGTTCATTTCTTCAAAAGTATATGGGGACTAAATATTCCCAGAGAGTTTAAAATGTTTTCACATTTAAACAAGAAAGGAAACCTCGATTTCCAAAGAGCCTTCAGGCTAGTTTCAGAAAAGAGTAAATGCTTTCATAATTAAGCAAGAGGGGAAACTTTGATTTCCAAGATAGCCTTTGAGCTAAGTTTTTGAGCAATTATCTCAAATCACAGAAAGAAAAGAAAGAAATATGTTTTTAAACATAAAGAGTTAGTATCATATTTTTGGAGTAGTATTGAGCACCGATATGTGGGAGCGTTCAGAGGACCCACAACCCCATAAATCATGTAGCCATCATGGGTAGAAACGGGTCATACTTTTTGGATGAATCCTTTAATACTTTTTAGCATAGATTAGTGGATCCACTTAGTGAGTTAGGTCCTATACCCCCGGCAAGGTATACCGGCAAGGTATATATAGGATGGTCCCTGGCAGCGTGAGGTAAAGTGTTGTATCATCACTATAGCTCTTAAGTGATGGTTGTCTGTTAGAAAAACTCCCACAAGAGTATTTTGTATTTTTATATACATCAGAAATATTTGTATTTTTGCATACATCTCAGAGTTATATTTATCTTTGCATACACACAGAGTTGACATCATGTTTTAAACAGTTTTTCTTTATATTGCACTTATTTTTAAACAACTTTATATTGAAATGAGTTCAGTTATGTTGAGTTGATTTGAGCCAAGTAAGTTCTTCATGTCACACCCCGAGTCTACACCCTCGGCGGGACTGGCACTCGAAAGCCATTGCTGGCCCCAAGAGAACCCTTGGTCTCGCTTACTTAACTCAACAGAAGATAATATTCATATCTATAATGATCAATGAACTCAACTGAACTGGATAATAAAATAACTGAGAATGTTTTAAAGATTAAACATTCAACTTGGCCAAAAGTGGCAACCCAAGTCTTAACAATAAGAAATGATAATGAAAAGACTAAAATGTCTGACATCTGACTGTCTATGAAGCCTCTAAAACAACTGAGATGGATGTTGGGACAAACCCCACAACATCCTAATGAACTAACTAGAGATAAATGAAAATAGATCCTCCGTAATGCAAAGAGGCTCACCGACTGACTCTGAACTGCTCACTAGATCAACGGTGCGCTGGAATGCCAATCCTAGTTACCTGTGTCTGCATCATAATAAGATGCAGGCCAACTGGCATCAGTACATTGAATGTACGAGTATGCGAGTTGGAATGCTAAAACAACATAGGTTGGAAAGAGAATCTGAAAGAAACACTTACCTTGGCTCTTCTCAACTCATGAATACTTAACTGAATTCATTTCAATATAAAGCAGTTTAAACAATTGCAATATAAAGAAAAGCTATTTAAAAATATGATGTCAACTCTGTGTATGTACAAGGTTACAACATAACTCTGAAATGTATGTAAAAATACAATAAACTACTATATAAAAATACAATAACTTCGGTGGGAGTTTCTCTAACCGACAACCATCACATAAGAGCTATAGTGATGATACAACGATCTACCTCACTCTGCCAGCGCATCCTATACCCGGCCAACGGTATAGAACCCGAACTGCCTAATGGGTCCACTAGTATATTGCGAAAAGGATTCATCTAAAAAGTATGACCCTTTTCTACCCCTGGTGGCTACACTGTTCTATAGTGACGTGAGTTATCTAAACTCACGCTCGTCCCCAATTCGGTGCTCAATACTGCTCCCAAAATATACTGGCTCTTATGTTTTAAAAACATACTTCTTCTGTGATTTGAGATTAATGCTCAAAAACTTAGCTCAAAGGCTATCTTGGAAATCAAAGTTTCCCATCTTGCTTCATTTAGAAAGCGATTACTTTTTCTGAAAACTAGTCCGAAGGCTCTTTGGAAATCTAAGTTTCCGTTCTTATTTAAATGTGAAAACATTTTAAATCTCTTTGGGAATACTTAGTCTCCATATAATTTTGAAGAAATTAACTTCAAGTTTACTCTTTGCTTAACTTAAAACTTGAGCCTTAAAACGAAGGTAAAACGTTTGTTAAAGACTCTTGAAAACTTTAAGAAACTTTGCTTTGACTTGCTTCTTAACTTCTAGACTTTGACTCTTAGCTTCTATGACTTTGATCTCAACTTTCCTCGAATTGGATTGTGGATTCAAGGTTTATGATCTCATGTTTATGGATGATTTCATGATGTTTAGATGTACCTTAGAGTGTTAGAATCAACTAGGAAACATAGGTACATCACTGAGGAACTAGTACGAAAGGGTGGGGGAAGAATGGGGAGAATTGGCGTCCCTGGCGCTCTGAGAGGCGCGGGGCACCAGCCCTCAAACTTCAGAGGACCAGCTGGGGCGCACTGGCTGGTGCGTTACCCCAAGGGGTGAACTTCAGAGCCCCTTTTGGGGGGCGCCCACTGGCGCGACGCCCCACTGGCGCGACGCCCCACCCTCTTCCCCAGGTTTTTGACAATTTTTCTTCTCTGTTTTTAAACTCTATACCTTCTAAACCTCAATGGTTCCTTCCCCAAACACTTAGAATTATATTACCCTCAACATACAACATATTTAACTCGAAAATTCACCTGGAAACACGAATCAAATCAACAAGAGAATTCAACAACACAACCATCAACAACTCAACGAATTTTCAATAATGTTCTTCAAGAACTCACTTTCTTTGCATTCAAATAACCTAAATTTGTTGTATTGAAACAAGATTGGTGTGTGGGTGAACTAACCCAACACTATGTGATCTCACATACCTTGTAGGGATCACCCCCGACGAATTCCACTCGCAAGGTCTTGAACGTTCTTGGCGATTTCTTGATTTCTCTCCTCTTTTCTCTTCTTTCTTCTCCTCTCCAAGCCCTAGCGTAAATTCTAATTTTTCTAAACTGAATAAAGTATGGTCTTACCCCAATTAATCTCCTAAAAACGAATTAGAGTAATTAGGTAAGGAAAAAAACTAAATCGCCCTTCTAAAATCCGGATTAGACATTTTCCTTATTCCAACAGCTCAACTTCCAAAGGGTATAACTTACTCATACAAACTCGGAATGGTGCAAAATCAGTGGTGTTGGAAAGATCATTCCAAGAGCTTTCTAAAAATATCTGGAAGTACACCTAACTCATCCTGAGCTAGGAGTTATGGCCGTTTGAAGTTGACTAAAAAACTCACTTTTCCTAACTTAACAATTTTCCAGATTTGTCACTATTTCCAAAAACGATTATTTCAAGTTATTAGCTTCTTCCTAGCTACTTCAAATTGCGAGATGTTACACTCCAGTTCCTTTTAGATTCTTTTCAAGCTTAAGTTGTGTTTAGTATTCCAACTCGCATACCCGTACATTCAATTTACTGATGCCAGTTGGCCTGCATCGTCTTATGATGCAGACGCAGGTAACCAAGATCAGCATCCAGTGTATCGTTGATCCAGTTGAGCTTCAGAGTTGTTGGTGAGACTCCTTTCTTTCGGAGGATTCCCCTTTTTCATTGCTTTATCATTTTAGTTCATTAGGATGTCGTGGGGATGTAACGACATCCATCTCAGTTATATTAGAGGCTTAATAGATAGTCAGTCAGATGTTTGTTCATTTTTCATCATTTTGTTATTGACTTATGTTCAGATTTGAGTTGCCATTTTGGCTGAGTTAAATGTTTATTTTTAAAACATTATGAGTTCAGTTTGAGACAGTTGAGTTATTTAGCATATGAATCCTTTTTTTAAGCCAGACCAAGGGTTCACTTGGGGCCAACAATGGTTCTCGAGTGCTAGTCTCTCCCAGGGTATAGGCTCGGGGGGTGACAAACTTGGTATCAGAGCACAGAGTTCAAGAGTCCTATGGAGTCTATGAAGCCGTGTCTGTAAAATCCTAGTTATCAGTGTGAAGTGTGTCATATCTATAATTAGGAGGCTGCAATATTTTGGAAATTCCTCACTTCTTTCATACTCACTTTGTGTGTTAGAGTTCATCTCTAAAAAGTTTCTTTCTAACTCGTGCTTACGCATAACCGATTGTGAGCTGGGCTTTGTTTGAGTAGGCCTTTTTGTGGCATTTCTTTCCCCGTGAGTTAAGAGAAGAAAATAGATGGTTGTTAACATGAAGAGTAGAATGAGCTTGTCTGTTGTTGGGTTGTATCATGCCCCGAGCCTACACCCTGGGCGGGACTGGCACTCGAAGACCATTGCTGGCCCCAAGCGAACCCTTGGCCTGGCTTACTTAACTCAGCGGAAGGAAAAATTCATACTTATAATGATTAGCAACACTTAACTGAACTGAATAATAAAATAACTGAGAATGTTTAAAGGTTAAACATTCAACTTGGCCAATAGTGGCAACCCAAGTCTTAACAATAAGAAATGATAATGAAAAAATTCAAAGGACTGACATCTGACTGTTTATGAAGCATCTAAAACAACTGAGATGGATGTTGGGACAAACCCCACAACATCCTAATGAACTAACTAGAAAGCAATGAAAGTATATCCTCTGGAATGCAATGAGGCTCACCGACTGACTCTGAATTGCTTACTGGATCAACGGTGCACTGGAATGCCGATCCTAGTTACCTGTGTCTGCATCATAAAACGATGCAGGCCAACTGGCATCAGTACATTGAATGTACGAGTATGCGAGTTGGAATGCTAAAACAACATAGGCTTGAAAGGGAATCTGAAAGAAACACTTACCTTGGCTTTTCTCAACTCATGAATACTTAACTGAACTCATTTCAATATAAAGAAGTTTCAAACAAGTACAATATACAGAAAGGTTGTTTAAAAACATGATGTCAACTCTGTGTATATACAATGATGCAACATAACTCTGAAATGTATGTAAAAATACAATAAACTGATGTATATAAAAATACAATAACTTTTGTGGGAGTTTCTCTAACCAATAACCATCACATAAGAGCTATAGTGATGATACAACGATCTACCTCACGCTGCCAGCGCATCCTATACCCGGCCAAAGGTATAGGACCCGAACTACTAAGTGGATCCACCAGTCTATTGTGAAAATGGTTCATTTATAAAGTATGACCCTTTTCTACCCATGGTGGCTACATGGTTTATGGGGGCTGTGAGTTGTCTGAACTCTCCCCCATATCGGTGCTTAATACTACTCCCAAAATAAACTAGCTCTTTATGTTTTAAAAACATACTTCTTTTGTGATTTGACATTAGTGCTCAAAAACTCAGCTCAAAGGCTATCTTGGAAATCTCAGTTTCCTTTCTTGCTTCATTTAGAAAGCTATTACTCTTTTCTGAAAACTAGTCCTAAGGCTCTTTGAAAATCTCAGTTTCCGTTCTTATTTAAATGTGAAAGCATTTTTAAATCTCTTTGGGAATACATAGTCCCCATATACTTCTTTGAAGAAAATAACTTCAACTTTACATCTTTACTGAACTCAAAACTTAAGTCTTAAAACAAAGTTAAAACATTTGTGACAGACTCTTGGAAAACTTTAAGAACTTAACTTAACTTGACTGTAAACTGATCTTGACTTGACTCTTAACTGATCCTTGAATTGAATTATGGATTCAAGGATTAAAATTTGGGGTTGGAAAGATCTCGTGTTGTTTAGGAATGATTTTAGATAGCTAAACATGAGAAAAGACCGAAAATCAATATTTGAAGGTGGGTTCCGCGACGCGGAGACATAATTAAATTTTGGTTCCGAAAACGTCTTTTGAGGTAGAACACCTCGTGTCAGAATTTTTCAAATCTAGGCACTAGGTGCGCGACGCACGTCCATCCTCTAATTTCGTCCGACGAAATTTCTTCTTCGTTTTCCAACCCCAATTCACCCAAATTCGGTTCTTTTTCTCAAATTACTTTTAGATACAGATACCCAACAAATGTACCTAAGAACCTAACTCGAAACGACTCCATGATGCGACGTAACGAACTCATAAACTTCCCAACTCAGTCAAATTCAAGAATATTATATGAATTCAAGAATAGATATCAAGATCATCATTATTCAAATGCTTTTAGGACGAATCCAAACTAAAATTAATATGCTTGGCACGTGGGAGAACTATCCCAACGTTATGAGAGCCTCACATACCTGATAGAAGTAAATCCTTGGCGAAAACACCAACTTTCTTGATCGATCTTGATGAATTTACCCTTTTTCTCCTTCTTCTTTTCTCTTCTCCCTTCTCCTTAGCCCTAGCGTAAAATTCCAAATTCTAAAACTGACTAAAATCTGATTTGACCCATATTAAACTCCTAAAAACTGATTAAAATAATAGGCAAGGAAAAGACTAAAATACCCCTCTAAATCCAGATTGGACTTTCCTTAATCCAACAGCCCTATTTCCAAAGGGCATAACTTACTCATACAAACTCAGAATCGTGCAAACTTGGCGGCGTTGGAAAGATCATTCCAAGGGATTTCCAACCATATCTGGAATCACACCTAACTCATTCTGAGCTAGGAATTATTGCCATTTGATGTTGACCAAAAACTTACTTTAACTTACTTAAAAAGTTCCAGATTTCCTCATTCTTTCCAGAAGTAACTATTTCCAGTTTTTAAACTTCCTTCTAGTTCTTTCTAGTTGTGAGATGTTACAGGTTGTCTCGTCTGTTGAGTAAGGAAAGTAAGGCTGCGATATTAATAGATGACATGGGCATAGCAAGACTGATGATCCACGTGCAATAAGTTGATGAGGAGAAGGTGAAGGATAGAGAATAGTTATAGAATAAGAGAACTAAGACATAAGAAATGAGTTCGGGCAGCAAAGGAATAATGTGAATTAGTCTTCTTTCTAACAGAAGTAGGAAGGACCTGCCCCAACATCTGCTAGTGCACCTGCACCTAAGAACAAAAGTGAGTACAATAGTCAGAATTCCCAGAGTTTTAGAGCTAAACCTGCCTATTCTCAAGGCAATATGGCACAAAGGGCTAGTAAGCCTCCTGCATGTGCTAAGTGTGGTCAGAACGGTTGTTTTATGTAGGAGTGTCCTGAGAACATGCAAGGTAATGGTATTTGTCGTAAGGGATCTACTGGTTGTTTCAAGTGTGGTCAGAACGGTCATTTTATGTAGGAGTGTCCTGAGAACATGCAAGGTAATGGTAATAGGGGCAATAGGGCCCAACTTTCTTCAGTTGCTCCACCAGACAGAGCTGCATCTCGAGGAGCTACTTCAGGTACTGGCGGGGAGACAAACCACTTATATGTTATCAATAGTCACCAAGAGCAAGAGGATTCACCAGATGTTGTCACTGGTATGATTTATGTTTTTGACTTTTCTGTTTATGTTTTGCTAGACCCAGGTGTGAGTTTATCTTTTGTAACTCCTTATGTTGCTATGAATTTTGATGTTATTCCTGAGCAACTTAGTGAACCATTCAGTGTTTCTACACCTGTTGGTGAGTTTATTCTAGCAAAGAGAGTCTATCGTGATTGTTTTGTTTCCGTCAATCACAAGAGTAACATGGCTGATTTAGTTGAGTTAGACATGGTAGAATTTGATGTCATTTTAGGTATGGACTGTCTTTATGCCTGTTATGCATCAATAGATCGTAGAATTCGAGTAGTCAAGTTCCAGTTTCCAGTGGACGAGTTATAGAGTTGAAGAACAGTTTAGCAGTGCCTAAGGGTCGTTTCATTTCGTACCTTAAGGCAATGAAGTTAGTTTCTAAGGGGTGTGTCTATCACTTGGTCCGAGTTAATGACTCTAGTGTTGAGATACCTCATATTCAGTCAGTTTCAGTAGTGAAAGAGTTTCCAGAAGTCTTTCCAGATGATCTACCCAGAATCCCTCATGAGAGAGAAATAAACTTCGGTATAAATGTTCTTCCAGATACTCATCCTATATATATTCCTCCATACAGAATTGCCCCAGCAGAGTTGAAAGGGTTAAAAGAGCAATTGAAAGATCTTTTAGAGAGAGGTTTTGTTTGACCAAGTGTCTCACCTTGGGGCTCTCCGGTCTTAATTATGAGAAAGAAAGATGGTTCCCTTAGGATGTGTATAGATTACCGTCAGTTGAACAAGGTTACCATCAAGAACAAGTATTCTCTTCCAAGGATTGATGATCTTTTCGATCAACTTTAGGGTTCCACCTGTTTCTCAAAGATAGATCTCAGATCTGGCTACTATCAGTTAAGAGTAAGGAAATGTGATATTCCAAAGACAACTTTCAGAACCCGTTATGGTTATTTTTGAGTTTATGGTCATGTCGACCGGTTTAACTAATGCACCAATAACGTTTATGGACCTTATGAATAGAGTCTTCAAACCTTATTTAGATATGTTTGTTATCATCTTCATTGATGACATACTAATCTATTCAAGGAATGAAGAAAATCATGCTAGCCATCTCAGAATAAGAATAGTTCTCCAAACTCTAAAGGATAGAGAGTTGTACGCCAAGTTCTCTAAGTGTGAGTTTTGGCTTAAGCATGTGGCATTCTTAGGCCACTTTGTGTCTGTAGAGGGAATTAAAGTTGATACTCAGAAGATTGAGGCAATGCAGAATTGGCCTAGACCCACATCTCCAACCGATATTAGGAGTTTTTTGTGTTTGGCTGAATATTATAGAAGGTTTGTTGAGGGATTTTTATCTATTTCATATCCTTTGACCAAGTTAACTCAGAAGACAGTGAAATTTCAATGGTCTGAAGCTTGTGAGAAAAGTTTTTGGGAATTGAAAAAGAGGTTGGCTACTTCCCCAGTGTTAACTTTACCAGAGGGTACGCAAGGTTTTGTGGTGTATTGTGATGCATCTACAGTTTGTTTGGGTTGTGTGTTAATGCAGAATGTCAAGGTTATAACTTATGCCTCCAGAGAGTTGAAAGTTCATGAGAAGAATTACCCAACCCATGACTTAGAGGTTGTTGCTGTAGTATTTGCTTTGAAAATATAGTGTCATTATCTTTATGGTGTTCATGTGGATGTGTTCACCGATCACAAGAGTCTTCAGTATGTGTTTAGTCAGAAAGATGAGGTGGTTTGAATTACTCAAATATTATGACATGAGTATTCTTTATCACCCATGTAGGCTAATGTTGTTGATGATGCCATGAGTAGGTTATCTATGTGTAGTACCACCCATATTGAAGAAGTTAAGAAAGAGTTAGCAAAAAGATGTGCATAGACTTGCACGATTAAGAGTTCGATTAATGAATTCCACAGAAGGAGGAATAGTGGTGATGAATGGGGCTGAATCATCATTAGTATTAGAAGTAAAAGGCGACAAAAACCAAGACCCTATCTTGCTTGAATTGAAGGCAAATGTTCATAAGGAAAAATTATTAGCTTTTGAATAAGGGGAGATGGTGTGTTGAGACATCAAGGTAGGTTGTGTGTACCAATGGTGGATGGAACCCAAGAGAAGATCATGGAGGAAGCTCATAGCTCCAGATATTCCATTCATCCAGGTTCCACCAAGATGTACTGTGACATGAGAGAGGTCTATTGGTGGAATAGTATGAAGAAGAGATATCCACATCTCTTCGTGTAACGACCCGAGAGCACCCCCTAGTCGTTACTGGCATATTCGACCTCGAAGAGGTCTTATACAAGCCCTTAGCATTCGTCATAGCATGTATCATAGAATAAAATCACGGAAAATTTAAAACTTTTACTTTGGAAGTTCAACTTCACTTCATATATGAAAAATAGAATCTAACTTCGTCACAATGTACCATCTAGACATAGAAGTATCGAAAATGGGACCTTAGCCCTTACATCAATAAGAAGTTTTGAAATAGGAAAGTACAACAATGTCTTTCAACATAAACAAAGAACTAAACATAGAGGCTAGATCATAGGGTCTGGTCCTCGGACTTGAGGACTCACCAACTTGGGGAAGCAACTCCAAGTGTGTTGAGAAGTAAGCTTGAATCCTCAACTCCACGAACCTAAATGTTGGGGAAAAGGGAGAAAATATGGGTTAGTACAACACACGTACTAAGTATGGCTACTATCCATAAAGACCATTGAAACATGCATAAAAGGACATTTTAGTCAAAACATGCTTTTTACCAAGTAAATCCAATATGCACACAAATTAAGCATCATAGTCCAAACCAACATAATATCATCCCAACATGTAGACAACACAAGCAATACTAGTGCAATGCAAATAATAGAACCCCATAACCCTATTCAAAGCCAAGTATCACATTAAGCAACCTACTTCATGCATACATTCATAAGATCATACTTCATCATAACTTAC
>NW_006239359.1:47756-70026 GCF_000226075.1 Solanum tuberosum
GCTAACTCCACCTTTTCTTGAGAAGACACACCCATAGCCTCTAGAACCTTAAACACTTCATTAATGAACACTTGTGGATCCCCTTCCACTTTGGAGCCAAAGAAAGTAGGGGGATTCATCCTTGTGAAATCCCTTATCCTAGAAACGGTAGTGCTAAAATTGGGGTTCACTTGCACCCTAGCATCCCTAGCAACTTGAGTGGACAACACTTGAGTCAAATTAAGAATAGCCGACCTTATATCAATATTAGACATAGCCCCTTCTTCAATAGGAACTTGAGGGTTTTGAGGAGATTGAGGGGGAACCGCCTCATTCACATTCTCCTCACCGGCCCTCCTTGCATTATTCCTTCTTGTATTCATTGCCTATAAGCACAAGAGAAAGATTAGAAGAAAAGGACTAAATAGAATTAAGACTATTTGGCACGACTATGGAATAACAAAAGAGTGAAAGTTTCTAAGCATCTCGTAGCCTCTTATTCATAAGTGTGGCGCGCTTCACACCCATGAACAAGACTCTACTCGACGTGGTATCTTGTGGCATAAATCCTACATTATTCTCAACCTTATGCTCTGATACCAAGTTTGTAACGACCTGAGAGCACTCCCTAGTCGTTACCGGCGTATTCGACCTCAAAGAGGTCTTATACAAGACCTTAGCATTCGTCAGAGCATGTATCATAGAATATAATCTTGGAAAATTTAAAACTTTTACTTTGGAAGTTCAACTTCACTTCATATATGAAAAATAGAATCTAACTTCGTCACAATGTACCATCTAGACATAGAAGTATCGAAAATGAGACTTAGCCCTTACATTAATAAGAAGTCTTAAAACAGGAAAGTACAACAATGTCTTTCAACATAAACAAAGAACTAAACATAGAGGCTAGATCATAGGGTCTTGTCCTCGGACTTGAGGACTCACCAACTTGGGGAAGCAACTCCAAGTGTCTTGAGAAGTAAACTTGAATCCTCAACGGCCCCAAAGGGAGAAAATATGGGTTAGTACAACACACGTACGAAGTATGGCTACTATGAATAAAAACCATTGAAACATGCATAAAAGGACATTTAGTCAAAATATGCTTTTTACCAAGTAAATCCAATATGCACACAAAGTAAGCATTATAATCCAAACCAACAGAATATCATCCCAACATGTTGACAACACAATCAATACTAGTGCAATGCAAAGAATAGAACCCCATAACCCTATTCAAAGCCAAGTATCACATTAAGCAACCTACTTCATGCATGCATTCATAAGATCATATTTCATCATAACTTACCATATTCATCATGATCATACATAACATAGCTTCAATATACATAAGTGATAATCATCATAATTATAAAAGAACACTACTACAACCATCTCTTAGGACCCATAATGTGCAATCTGCAAGAGAAGTCCCATGCCCTCTTAGGATCCTACAAGTGCAATGTGCAAGAGAAGTCCCATACCCTCCCTTACACTATGTAGAAACCCTTAAGAAAGCCCTAGTAAGATTCATACCTTTCATACCTTCATTTACTTTTACATTAGGGAAATATTGCAATAACCGACATAGACCATGAGAGCTACTTGGAATCCGGTGTTCTACTCCCACACCGAAAAGAGAGGGTTAACACTTGCCTAAGGTGTAACCATTCGTACATAGCTATCTAGGTGGATCCACTAAGCTAGAGTCCTATGTGGGCACATAGTTAAGGGTCAATGAGATTGCTTCTAGAACCCTAACTTACTAAACGTAGGGGTTTCCATTTCATGAGACAACACATACCGTGGGTAATAAAGACTTGCTAAACGTGAGGAAACCCATGTGGGGAGCCGGACTTACTAAACGTGAGAACCCTATCTCATTTACATGCCCTTTCAGTGCTAAGCATCTAATTCCCTTTTGTAATCATCTTTAGTCATCACACAAGTTCACATTAGCCTTTAATAGACCCTTCATCACATAAGTTCACATTAGCATTTACTAGACTCTTATGTAGACATTTTACTATAATAGCTCATATGTGTTCATAAGTGAGTAACAATCCTTTCACTTTAGAAACACTTAGCAAGTGAGTAAACCTTTTACTTTACATTACACTATAATCATGAGAACTACCTTTCAATCATATAGCAATCAACCATAACATACATACATACCTCATAGCTAATTCAAGTATAGAGGGTTAAGGATGAGGAAACTAGGTCATCAACACCACAACAACACATTAGGTATAAAATCATTATAATCTAAGTAATTCACCTTTCATACTTGAGTTCAAAGAAGAACCAACCTTCATACCTTCTTGCCCTTCATGGGACGTTCATACTTCAATTACCAAAAAATTCATAACCAATACATAATACAAGGTAATTCATGAAGTAATAGCATATTCCACATCAATATAAGCAATTGACATATTCCCTCCATAGCCCTCAAGGCTTCATTCAAAGACTCAACCCTAATTTCATAGAAATTATACATAACCTAGGGTAGAATCATCATACAAACATGAGTTATATAACCTCACATTCAATTCATAGCCTTCAATCAATAACCAACACAAACTAAGGTTAGAATTAGGAAAAGAAGGAGAAACATGGGTCTCATGGAGAATTCTTCAAGAAACCACCAATACAACATAAATTCATCCGTAATTGTTCATATAACATCAATCAAAGTCAGTTTATAACATCAATTTCACTTTAGAAAGAAGACCCACGTTTTGGGATTGAAACCTAGAAATTGGAGATTTTGAAATTCATCTTGAAGGGGCCTCTTGGGGAAAGGAATCCCAAGAGTGATAAGCAACCATACCTTATTGACGAATTAACCACAAAAATCCGAGTTGAAACCTTGGAGAGTTGGTCTTCTTCTTGAAGCTCCAATCTTCTTCAATGGAGTTCTTGAGAAGAGAGAATGAGTAACTTTAGGTTTGATCTTTGGGGTTTTGTGTTTGAGTGATAAAAGTGAGGTAAATTGACTTAAAAATCATTATATACACGTCCCCTAAAGTACCCTAAATAGCCCTCACTTAGTTGGACTCTTTAATGAAGTAAACATTGATTTCTGAATTTCTACATTTTCGTCGCGGAACAAGTCCGGGACGCGGAGCTGTTCCCTGAAGATATTTGGAATTAAATTTTGAGAAAGTAGAGTCCGCGACACGACCACGTCGTGAACTAAATTTTTTCTCCTTGGGGGAGCTAGTCTGCGACGCGGAACTATTCCCTCCAAGTGCAATTTGCAAGCTGCCTTGGCAGCTTGCTTGGCCAAGGTTGGGGTCCTCCTCGGGGTCCCTTAGGGTGGCCCCGAGGAGTCGTATTCGAACGTTTTGACCCTATAAACATATATTTACCTAATTTAAACCTTTTTACAATATTATACCATCATACGACACTCCCAAACCTGCCCAAAACCTAAGGACACACTAGAACACATTCTTCTCTAGTTTTCGGTCTTCGTGGTCGTTTCTTGACGTTTAGACTTTTACTCTTCCAAACCAAGTCAATTGAGTTAATTTAGTATTAGAAAGATAATTTTAACTATTTTAAAGTCATTATTCATAAGGTGAGGCTCTAACTTAAGTCATAGAATTTCCGGGGTGTTACACTTCGAACCCAGAAAAATTCCAGATCAAGGTATTAATCCTTTCTTAGTATTTATTTACAAGTTGACATGTTGTTTTGTATTTGTGTCATGACCCAAGCCTACACCCTGGACGTGGCCGGCACTCGAAGACCATTGATGGTCCCCAAGCAAACCCTCATCCTGGCTGACTACAAGCGAAAGACTAACTCAAGCATGCAAAGACTTAAAAATTGATCAAAATTCCTGAAACTGAAATGCAAAACTTTAAATCAAATGAAAAACTCTGAATATAAAAATAATATTCAACTCGCCATAAAATAGGCAACTTAAGTCTTTAAAACATTTAATAAAATGAATAATACAGACTTCTCAACTATACTGACTATCTATGAAGCCTCTAACTGATAAAGATGGAAGTAGGGACAAGACCCACGACATCCTGGCTAAATTGAAAAGTAAATGAAATCCTCCAGAAACAAGGAGGCTCACCATAGCTAACTCGAACTCCTGGATGTATCAACGAATCTCCTGTTGATGATCCTGAATACATGTGTTTGCATCATGAGAAGATGCAGGCCAAATGGCTGAGTACGTGGAATGTACGAGCATGTAAGAGGAATTCTAAAGCATAAATAAGCTTGAAACTTGATAAAAAAAGGAAACATACTTACCTCTTCTCAAAGTTACTCAACTCAAGGAATACTCAACGATACTCAAAACTCAAACTTACTCAACTCAGAAGTAGTCAAGGATAAGATACTCAACTCAGAGATTAGATACTCAACTCAAAGATATGATATTCGACTCTGGGTACTCAACTTTGGAAACTCAACTTAATATAAAGCAACAATACACATGCAATATATGGAAAGCTTTATAAAATAGTAAAACAACTTAGTTCATTAAAGAAAATGCAATAACAAACTCAACTTTACTTATATAATAAAGTAATATAGTTTCTGTGGGAGTTTCTCTAACCGACGACCACTACTATGAGCCTAAGTGGTGATATAGCGTCTTGCCCACGCTGCCAGAACTGTCTTATACTTTGCCGTCATATAGAACGCTTAACTTAGTGGATCCACTAGCTTAACTTATGTGATCATCTAAAAAGTATGACCCATTAATACCCATTTATGAAGACTTGACTTAATATGAACTCGCATCCTCATACCGGTGTTCAATACTACTCCCAAAAATATACTTGGCTCATAAGTTTTAAACAACTTTTTTCTTTGGTTTGAGATAATTACTCAAAACTTAGCTTAAAAGCTCTCTTGGAAATCATAGTTTCCTCTTTACGAAAAAACTAGCTCAAAGGCTCTTTTGAATTCTCAGTTTCGTTTCTTGTTTAAATATGAAAACATTTACTGTTTGGGAATACATAGTCCCGATATACTCTTTTGAAGAAAAGAACTCAACTCTTTACTCTTTACTCTTTGCTTAACTCAAAACTTAAATCTTAAAAACAAAGTTAAACGTTTAGTAGAAGACTTCTTAAAAATATGGTTCATGCCGAATTATGGAACGTGAACGCTCAATGCAAGGTTTCCACTAACCATAGATAGAGCTCAATACTTGGAACTCAAGAACTTCAATAATACTACTCACTTCAAGAATGCTCAACTCAGAGGGTTCATGCGGAATTTATGAGCATGAACTACTCAACTCAAGGACTCAAAGATACTTCTCTTCTCAAGATTTTTTTGACTTATAATTCTCAAATGGGTTAGAAACTCAATACTTAAGACTTAGGACATGAAGATATTACTCCTCTCATAGATACTTAACTTATGGAGTTCATGCGGAATTTATGGGCATGAACGACTTGACTCGAAGGTCTACAAACTATATGGAACTCATGTATACGAAACTTCTCATTCTCTTACTTACTACCTCAAGACTTAGTTCAAATTGATGGTTGATCTCAAAGGATTCACAATTGAACTCAATGGCTTTCTTGAACTCTACTTTTAACTCTCTCTTGAATGTGAATTATGAATTCAAGAGTTATGGTTCACGATATGAAAGATGTCATGATGACAAAGTAGAATCATGAGTACATTCTCCTAATCCTCACACTCACTTGCTCGAGTCTTGAAACAAGTTACTGGAAGTTGTAGAAGACTCCACAAAAGACTCAAAGGGACTTTCTTAGAATGTTCGAAAGAATTCTCAAAACTTACTCTCAACTCTACCCTGAATTTGAATTATGAATTCAAGGTTATGATCATGTTAGGAATGATTTTAGGTGTTTAGAAGTAGCTTAGAGTAGTTAGAATCGAAAAGGAGTGAAGGTGCACTTTAAACGAACTCAAATGGGGCAACCGACGACAAACTGGATAGGGCAGGCGACCCTGGTACTATGGGTGGAGCGGGGCGCCAGCCCCTAAACTTCAGAGGAGGGTTTGGGGCGCTATGGATGGCGCGTCGCGCCAGGCCCCAACCCAGAAAATCCGACGAATTTTCCTTGCTCGTTTTCTCACCCTAACTCGCCTAGAATCGAACGGTTTCTTCCCAATCACTTAGAATCAATTACTTAACATAAGTACACTCTAATCTACTAAATACATCCCTTAAAACACTCACTTTGATCTCAAGAAATCATCAAAAATCCAACACAACAAGATTTAGGAAGAACTTCAAGAACACTTATCAAGAACTTAAATCCTTCAACTTTTTGAGAATGAAACTTCGCTGAAAATAATATGTTTGGCGTGTGGGTGAACAAACCCAACACTATGGAAGCTTACATACCTCTTAGGGATCAAACCCATGGCTACAAGCCGCAACAACTCTCAAGAATTTTGACGAACGCTTCGATCCTTTCTCTTTTCTCGTCTTTTTTCTTCTTGAACTCTCAACTAAAACCCTAGGCGTAAAATAGGATTATAAAACTGAACCTAGTCAGATTAGACCCCTAAAATAATACTAAAACTGATTTAAATTTGATTGGGTAAGGAAAAGACCAAAATACCCCTCAAAATCCGGTTTTGACTTTCCTTATCTAGACAGCCCAACTTCGAATGGACATATCTCCCTCATACAATATCAAAATTGAGCAAACTCAGTGGCGTTGGAAAGATAATTCAAAGATCTTTTTTACGGTATCTGATATAACACCTAACTCATCCTGAGCTAGGAGTTATGATTATTTGAATTCGACCCAAAACTCATACTTAACTTAACTTGCAAAATTTCAGATTTTGCTATTTCCAATTTAGTTCTTTTTCGAACTCAAGGTGCTACATCTAGTGAACTTAACATTTAAGAAATTTTAATTCCTCAGTAAGAATCCTACTCACGACGAAGGATGGTTCAAGTCTTAGTTCGATTTTTTTTTGGGTTATTACAATTTGCTTGTGGGTGTCTGAACTAAATGTTGCATGTTACACCCTTAGCCTATTAAGAATAATCTCATTAGAGGACGAATGTTCCCAAGGGGATGATATTGTAACATCTCGCAATTTGAAATAATTAGGAAGAAGCTAAGAACCGGAAATAGTCATTTTTGAAAGAAGGAAAATCTGGAAATTTACCTAAGTTAGGAAATAGTGAGTTTTTGGTCAACTTCAAACAAACATAACTGCTAGCTCAGGATGAGTTAGGTGTACTTCTAGGTATGGTTGGAAATATCTTGGAACAATCTTTCCAGCGCCGCCAAGATTACGCAAATCCAAGTTCGTATGAGTGAGATACACCCATTGGAAGTTGGGTTGTTCAAATAAGGAAATGTCCAATCCGGATTTTTGAAGGGTATTTCAGTCTTTTCCTTATCCAATTAATTAAATTCGTTTTAGTGAATTAATTAAGGGTCTAAATTGAACTTGGTCAGTTTTACGCTTTTGGAAAAGATTTAGGGTTTTAGAGAAGAGGAAAGAAGAGGAGAAAAGAGAAGGAGAAGCAAGAAAATCGTCAAGTTCGTCGAGTTAAGGTTGTGGATTTCGTCGGGGGTGATCCCTACAAGGTATGTGAGATCACATAGCGTCGGGTTAATTCACCCACACGCCAATCATGATTAAATTTCAGTGAAGTTATTAGATTTGAAAGTAAATCCTTGAGTTCTTGATAAATTTCGTTTGAATTTTTGTGGGTTGTGTTGATTGGAGTTTCTTAAGATTGATTCACATTTTTAGTCGTATTTTCGAGTAGAATCTGATGTACTTTGAACATATAATCGATTCTAAGTATTTGGGGAAAGAACCTATGGAGTTTAGAGGGTTTAGAGATGTAAAACGAAGAAGAAATTTCGTCGGACGAAATCTGGTAGTGGTGGCGCGTCGCGGAGCTAGTCCCCAGAACTGGGAAAATTTGTTTCGCATCGCGGAACCGTCACAGACCGTTCTGCCTCAAAAGTCATTTCCAAAACCAAAAATTAAATACCCCTCCTCGTCGCGGACCCACCCTCAAATATTGATTTTTCGGTTTTTTCTCATGTTTAGCTATTTCAAATCATTCCTAAATATCGTGAGATCTTTCCTATCACAAATCTCAATCCTTGAATCCATAATTCAATCCAAGGATCAGTTAAGTGTCAAGTCAAGATCAGTTAAGAGTCAAGTCAAGAGAAGTTAAGAGTCAAGTCAAGAGAAGTGCATAAAGTTTTCAAAAGTCTTTTACAAATGTTTTAACTTTGTTGTAAGGCTTGAGTTTTGAGTTCAGTAAAGAGTAAAGTTGAAGTTCATTTCTTCAAAAGTATATGAGGACTATGTATTCCCAGAGAGTTTATAATGTTTTCACATTTAAACAAGAAAGGAAACCTCGATTTCCAAAGAGCCTTCGGGCTAGTTTTCAGAAAAGAGTAATTACTTTCATAATTAAGCAAGAGGGGAAAATTTGATTTCCAAGATAGCCTTTGAGCTAAGTTTTTGAGCAATTATCTCAAATCACATAAAGAAATATGTTTTCAAACATAAAGAGCTAGTATCATATTTGGAAGTAGTATTGAGCACCGATATGGGGGAGCATTCAGAGAACCCACAACCCCCATAAATCATGTAGCCATCATGGGTAGAAAATGGTCATTCTTTTTAGATGAATCCTTTAATGTTTTTTAGCATAGACTAGTGGATCCACTTAGTGAGTTAGGTCCTATAAACCCGACAAGGTATAGGATGGTCCTTGGCAGCGTGAGGTAAAGTGTTGTATCATCACTATAGCTCTTAAGTGATGGTTGTCGGTTAGAGAAACTCCCACAACAATATTTTGTATTTTTATATACATAAAAAATATTTGTATTTTTACTTACATCTCAAAGTTATATGTATATTTGCATATACACAGAGTTGAAATCATGTTTTAAACAATTTTTCTTTATATTGCACTTGTTTTTAAACTACTTTATATTGAAATGAGTTCAGTTATGTTGAGTTGAGTTGAGCTGAGCCAGGTAAGTTCTTTAGTTCCTTTCAGATTATTTTCAAGCTTAAGTTGTGTTTAGCATTCCAACACGCATACTCGTACATTCAATGTACTGATGCCAATTGGCCTGCATCGTCTTATGATCCAGACGCAGGTAACCAGGATCAACATCCACCGCATCGTTGATCCAGTTGAGCTTCAGATTTGTTGGTGAGTCTCCTTGCTTCCGGAGGATTCCCCTTTTTCATTACTTTATCATTTTAGTTCATTAGGATGTCGTGGGGATGTCCCGACATCCATCTCAGTTGTTTTAGAGGCTTCATAGATAGTCAGTCAGATGTTAGTTCATTCATCATCATTTTGTTATTGGCTTATATTTAGATTTGAGTTGCCATTTTGGCTGAGTTAAATGTTTATTTTTAAAACATTATGAGTTCAGTTTGAGACAATTGAGTTATTTAGCATATAAATCATTTTCTTAATACTTAAAGTCTTCCGCTGAGTAAGTAAGCCATGCCAAGGGTTCGCTTGGGGCCAACAATGGTTCTTGAGTGCCAGTCTCACCTAGGGTGTAGGCTCGGGGCGTGACATTAAATATACTTTCTCCTCCCTCCCCATGTTCATTACTTAGATATTACTATATTGTTGGAGCTCTTACATTTAATATAATATAAATAAATGCTGATATAAAATATAGAAGATATATGAAATAAGATGTTTTTAGTTGGAGTATTATTTTAATTTCAGTCATGTTAGGGAGTGTTCAAATTTTAGTGAACTTTGAGATTGTCAACGTTTGTAAATCAAACTTGAGATTTTAAGAAGAGAAGAATAGAAAACATAATAAAATCGTTGTTTTAAATTGTGAGGAAACCCCTCCATTTATAGTAATCAAAAGGTAGTATGAGCATGTGCATATTAGTTATCATAAAAGGCACAACCCTTCGGGAAGGTAAAAAATCATCGGAAAAGTGATAACTTTTTGAAATAGTCGTAACCATTCAATGTGAAAAGGTGTCATCTTTAAATATAAGTGTCTTAAGAAGAAGAAGAAGAACAATCAAAAACTTTAAAAAATTGTAGTTTAAAAATTTGAAGAAACTTCTCTTTTTATAACCAACGAAGGGTAGTGTATGAAAAAATGTTTATTGTGCCTTATAAAAAAAGAGTCATAACCCTTCAAAAAAGTCACAACTCATCGTAAATGTCATAACTCTTTAAAAAAGTAACAACTCTTCGGAAAATTTGTAACCATGTAGAAAAGTCACAACCCTTCGTAAAGGTTACAACTCATCAATAAAGTTATAACTCTTTGGAAATGTTACAACCCTTCAAAGTGAAAAGGTGTCAGCTTTTATATAATATAATATAAATAAATATAATACAATATTAAATTTGGTGTTTTAAGTTGGGGTGTTATAATAATTTAACATTTAGGTATTTCATTCTTTTAAGGTAGGTATTTCATTCTTTTAAGGTAGGTATTTCATTCTTTTAAGGTAGGTATTTCATTCTTTTAAGGTAGGTATTTCATTCTTTTAAGGTAGGTATTTCATTCTTTTAAGGTAGGTATTTCATTCTTTTAAGGTAGGTATTTCATTCTTTTAAGGTAGGTATTTCATTCTTTTAAGGTAGGTATTTCATTCTTTTAAGGTAGGTATTTCATTCTTTTAAGGTAGGTATTTCATTCTTTTAAGGTAGGTATTTCATTCTTTTAAGGTAGTATAGATCAAAAAGAAAGATATAGATTTGTCTAATTTTAATTTGATATGAATTTTTTTTAAAATACAGAAGACTTTTAATTTAAGGATATGTAAGAATATATAAAAAATGTCTTTTAAACTTTGTGGTCTTAAAGATGATCCCCACCCCTTTGAAAAAAGAACATTTTATATTAAACTGAATAAAAATAAATGTATAGCAAATAAATTGGAAACGGAGGAGTACTTATTACTTCTAGTTTGGACTCTTCAAAAATGTTTTTGATCAAATCCTTTTTCGCCAACAATTTCAGACTTTTCATAGTTTGAACACCAAGTTGTAGTTTGTGCAACAGAAAATCATTGAACTTCTTGTCATTTAGAACTTTCTGCAAAAGTATATTTTTGGCTATGAAAATGAGTACATTTTAATTAACTAGATAGTCTCCTCATTAGAAGTTGAGTTATTCATTTCTCCTTGTTGAATCAATTTTTGTTGATCTATCTAATTTACTCACAACATATATTGTAATTGCATAATTGAACAACTCTCACAATCTTCCCATTTATGAAAAGAAGAATACAAAACTTACAAAATTTGTAGTTTAAAAGTGTGAGTAAAACCCTTCTATTTATAGAAAATAAATGATAGTATGAAAAAGGTTCTTATTGTACCTTATCGGATAAGTCGCAACCATTCAAAAAAAAAAATCAGGACTTTTCGAAAATGTCATAACTCATTGAAAAAGTCACAACTGTATAAAAAAGTCACTACTCATCAATGTGAAAAGGTGTTAGCTTTTAATATAATTTAGAATAAATAAATAAATATAATATAAAATATAGAATATATACTAAATTGGGTGTTTTAAGTTGGGGGTATTATCGTAATTTAACATTCAAGTTAGGGAGTTCATGCTTTTAATGTAGTATATATATATATAGTGAGGACGTTAAAAAATTTAAGGTCCCAAGCATTTGCTTTAGTAACCTTATGGTCGAGACAGTTATATATATATAATTTTTACTTTAGTAAATATATGTCCGTTAACAAAAAGAGTAAACATGCATCATTTGCAAGACGATAAACTATATATATACACCACTTTTTAAACGAGGGTATATCTACTTTAACACAAAGTAGAGTGACATATTTACCCATTTTTCCTTGTTTAAAAAGGGATTTTTTTTTTGAGTGTATATGTGTGTTTAAGAGTGTTTCTTATTTTTTGTCAAAGAGAAGAAATGGACTCCTTCAAAAAGCTAAAAAGTTAGCAATATTATGTGACGTTGAAGTTGGACTAATTTTTTCTTACTCCAACAGTACAAACTCTATGAATTTACGTGCAACCGATTACTTATTGAAAATTAATAATTAATCTATTGCTGGCAAATTCATAGAGTTTCTGTTGTGGAGAATATAATCAGTTCAATTTTAGCATCACATAAGATAGCAAGCTTTTTAGCCTTTAATCATATTAAAAAAAAAAAAGCAGAATGGTTGAAGCTTTAGCCATATTTTGTATAAAGAGAAGCATTTTTTTTGTGTGTTTAGAATGCTCCTTATTATTACAATTACCTAATTCATTAAGAACTTACTAAATATAAACTTTTTATTTTAATCTTGAATTTTGAAGAGTGAGTCAAAGAAATTCTTTTATTTATGGAAAGTTGGGTAATGAGTCAAAGAAGACCTTTCATTTATGAAAAGTTGGTCAATGTAAAATATCTTTGGTCTAAATAATCTTCCTTATATAGAGATTTACTATCATATTCTTGTGAATAATAACCTGAATACATCCACCTACATTTATCATTTATGACTCAGATTTATATCTTCTATGCAAATATTATAATTAGTATTCAAGATGTTAATGTGTGTTTGATATGAAAGAAAATGTTTTTCACAAAACATATTTATAAGTTGAAAATTATTTGAAAATTTTCTTAGTTGATGAAATATCTTATAATTATGGTGCCATATAGTAAGACATTTTGATTGCTTCTCAATATTGTATAATGTAAAAGTAATATGACCTAATATCTTTTAGCATGGATCGTTGAACATATAAAATTCTCATTTTCTCCTAATTGTCATGTCATATCACATTAAAATTTTAATTTTTATTTAATAGTAAATTTGTCAAACTCATTTAACACGACTCATGCAATAAAAAAAACGTTCTCATATATTTAGATTTTAATTTGTTTTTTTTAACTATAATCTTTTTTATATATAAAAAAAAGTTGCACAGCATACTTCACTGTTGAAGCAACACGGTAGTATAACAGAATTATTCCTTACTTAATTAGGCAGTACTATTAGTCGTAGATTATATATAACTTGAATAGAATAAAATCTTATGAATAATTGGATTACATTCTTATTTCATTAGAAAAATGCAATCAAATCCTAAATGAGTTTTTATAAGTTAAATAAATAATTATAAAAAATAGAGTTTTAATATGACATGGCATGTCACAGAAGATAAGAAGTGTTTTGTCAAATCTAATTGTTTGTAGTATAGAAATGAATACTTCTCCACCTTAAATTATTTATCATATTCTTCTTTATCACGTATCTTAATGAAATACTAATTAGAAGGAATTTATTATTATTTATCCTTATTTATGTTTTAAGATATGATAATAGTTACTCTATTTATGTGTCATAATTGAAATATTTATAGTCTTTAAAATATGATAATAGTTACTCTATTTATGACTACTATTAGGGTCTGACTTGAGTCATTGGCTAAATAAACATCAAATTCAAGCAAACTAACACTAATTAAACATTACATCAACAAAATATGAAAGAATCTTAATTTTATATGGTATTGTAAGCTCACCTTTTGCAAAATATCAAAGAATCTTAATTGTAGAGTATTTATATTCTGAAGCATGCATGGTCATCTGGGTTGTCTCAACAAGTTTGGGGCCTAAAATAAAATTTCATAAAAGAGGTCTTGTCTTTTATAGTTGTTATATATAAACTAAACAACTATAACATATTCAATATATATGAAGTTTCGAGAAGGTAGGAGGTACGCAGACCTAATAAAGTAAAAATGTAAACAATGAAATTTCTCAATAAAAATATATAATATAAAGTTAGAATAATAAAGTCTATAGTAATTTGGGTTCATTATAATCGCTAAGATATAAATAAGTCAACAAAATAGGTAGCTACGTAAGAAAGGATGCTACAAGACTACAACTAACAAAACACTATTCCATTTTTCAATTATTACAACAACCTCCACACTAAATAAAGTAAACAAGATCGTTCGGTAGAATTTAGAATATTCAATAATGACAGAATAAAAATAGAAAGTGAATCAACTAAAAAAAAGGTAAATGTATAAATAGTTATGTGAGTTCATGATATTCGCCAAGATATAAATAAGTCAACAGAGTAAGTAGCTACGTAAGAAAGAATGTTATAATTAACTAAACACTATTTTATTTCTCAATTATTATCACGATCTCCACATTAAATAAAGTAAACGTTACGATTACATTTTCTACTCAAAAAAAATGGGGGCCTAAAAATAGTTCATCCGAACCCCCTTCGGCGGAAAATTATATTATTTTTATATGATTAAAATAATTTTTTAGATATATATAGTAATGTCGAACCCTCTTCGGCTACTTCGTGTGTCTATTTCTTCAGTTTTTGAACCCCTTACTGATAATTCTGGCTCCGCCGCTGGTCGAGATGGGCCTCGGTCACCAACACAATTGGGTAAAGAGAGTAAGGGATGAATTCTTAAAAACATTTTGATTGTCAGTTTTGTTAGATATAAGTTTAAAAAACTTTTGTCTTTCTCTAACATAAATTTTATAGAAATTAACTTGACTCATGTCTTATACCAGGTTAAAAAATGTTCACATATATATTTTTTAATTTAGTAAATATATGTATGTTAACAAAAAGAGTAAACATGCATCATTTGCTAGATGACGAGCTATATATATATATGCATCACTTTTTAAACACGGATATATCTACTTTAACACAAAGTAGAGGGATATATTTGCCCAATTTTCCTTGTTCAAAAAGGGATTTTCTTTTTTGGGGAGTATATGTGTGTTTAAGAGTGTTTCTTATTTTCTTTTTTTGTCAAAGAGAAGAAATGGACTCATTCAAAAAGCTAAAAAGTTTGTTGTTTTATGTGACGTTGAAGTTGGTCTAATTTTTTTTACTCCAATATTAAAAAACTCTATGAATTTACCTGCAACATATTACTTATTGGAAATTAATAATTAATCCGTTGTTGATAAATTTATAGAGTTTCTGTTGTGGAGAATATAATGAGTCCAACTTCAACATCACATAAGATAGCAAGTCTTTTAGCCTCTAATCATATAAAAAGAAAAGAGAATGGTTGAAACTTTAGCTATATTTTGTACAAAGAGAAGTCTTTTTTTGTGTCATTAGAATGCTTCTTATTATTACAATATATATAGTACTTATTCATTAAGAACTTATCAAATATAAATTTTTATTTCAATCTTGAATTTTAAACAGTGAGTCAAACAAAATCTTTTATTTATGGAAAGTTGATTAATGAGTCAAAGAAGATCTTTTATTTATGAAAAATTGGTCAATGTAAAATGTCTTTGATATAGATAATCTACCTTATATAGAGATTTACTATCATATTCTTGTGAATAATATCCTGAATATATCCACCTACATATGTCATTTATGACTCAGACTAATATTTTCTATGCAAATATTATAATTACTATTCAAGATGTTAGGTGTGTTTGATATGAAAGAAAATGTTTTTCACAAAAAAAATTACATATAAGTGGAAAATTATATGAAAATTTTCTAATTTGATGAATTATCTTATAATTTTGATGTCATATAGTTAGACATTTTGATTGCTTCACAATATTGTATAATGTAAAAATAATACGACCTAATATCTTTTAGCGTTGATCGTTGAATGTATAAAATTCTACTTTTCTCCTAATTGTCATGCCATATTATCACATTGAACTTTTAGATTTTTCAAACTCATTTAACTCGACTCATGCCTTTTACGCGATTAAAAAATGTTCTCATATGTCTAGATTTTAATTTTAATATTTCCTAACTATAAGTTGTTGTGTTAAGCCATTATTTGTAATATCAACCAAACATAAAAATTGTTGTGTTAAGCCACAACACCCCTCCCCTTCTTAATATGGGACTTCACACAGAAAAATGTTGTCAAAAATTTCATCAGTAATTATGAACTATATTACACTGTTGTAATTTCAAGAAAGTGAAACTCCAAGACTTTCCCTGTCTCAGAGTTTTTTTTATTTTATTTATTCTGGTATTCTTTGCAGTAAATTAGTTTTATTGAAATTTTCATCAGTAATTATTTATGAAGTTTATTCTATGGTTGTACTAGTATTTGCATAGTACAGTACATACTGCTTCAATGCTATTAGCTTCACTACAAAAAAAAGCATATATTGCTACAAAATTCACCGTAGCTAAATATGGAATTTTTCGTGGCTAAACACTTTAGCTATGATATTATTTTCCGTAGCATTCGTGGCAAGATGTAGCGTGGCTAAATGTTAGCTACAAACTTTACATGGTCCGTGGCTAAGAACAAACATCTATTGCTACAGATTTTTTGTGTTGTAGTTATGCTGGTAAAAAAAATTGCCACAAAAAATATATTTATAGCAAGTAATTTTATTTTTTTGCCACAACATACAATATTTGTAACTATCTACATCAATGTTGCCACAAAGATATTGCACTGTAGCAAAATATTTAGTTCGTTTGCCATGTAAACTTAAATTTTATAGCTATTTCTATAGCTTAGTCTCGTAGCAATAATACTCGTGTATAGTTACGAATGATAAAATTCATGGCTATGACATAAAGTATTTGCCATAGAAATTTTTGTATTGTAGCTAACAATTCATATCTTTAGCCATGAAATATATTGAATTATAGCAAAAAATTCACTTGGTACGGAAAGTGAAAATTTATAGATCTGCTCTTATTATGTGATATATATATATATACACACGCATTCTATAATTTCATTACTATTTAAGAATTTTTGCAAGCTATTATAGTCACAAGAGTTGCATAATGTAGATACAATCTATTTCAAAATATTTCCCAAGTTATCAATAGTTGTGTATTACAATTTTGAAAATAGCTACAATATACAATTCTTTTAAGAGATCATCTTGTTTGAATCTAAAGTATCATAGTCTTTCCTTATCACTTCTTCCATGGTCTTCAATTGCGCCTTAATTTGATCAACATCATCTTGATTTGTCATTGATATGCTTTAATTTTATTAACATACCTGTAAATAATAAAAATGAATTTTAGCACCAAGAATAAGAACCAACTATATATATATATATACATAGAATCTATATTCTAAGGAGAAACAAATATGTCTAGATATTTCTTTTACTACAATTTTAATAGATAAAATCAAGGAAAAATGCAAAGCAACAGTAAAAGTAAACAAACCTACAAACTTTTTAAACTTCTTAAAAGGATCTTCATCCCAATATAATCACAACACTTTGTTGTTGTAGTCGGCAAATTATGGCTCCTTGAAACTCCATTGATCAAACTTTGAAATCTGAAAATTCATTCATAAGACACAATTTATTAAAATTCCAAAATAAGTATAAATTAAAAAATTAAATGAAACGGGCTTAATACAAAATCAAAAATCCTAAAATATGAAGATATGAACGTACCTTGAATATAAAACCTAAAAGAAAAAGATAAAAAAAATAATTATCAAAATATTACATAAAAATTTTAAGTTGAGCAAGAAAGTAAGGTAAATGAACAGTGAGGGGAGGGGAGGAGAGGGGAGGCGATAGTGGAAAAGGGAGTAGGTTATTAATCTTCTCATTGGGCTTAAAAAATATTGGGGGGAATTTTGACTTTTACAATTTTTCATTTTGGGAGGAGATTTTGGGTTTGGATCTAAATATGGAAGAGTTTTAAATCCTTATAATTTATTTTTCTTTCAATACTTAGTATGACATAATATAAAAAAATTATAAAAAATTAATATGAATAATAATGTTACTGGCGGAAATTCCGTCTCAAAATCTTTTGCATGTGTTACCACAAAAATTAGCTACAAATTTCATTTTAATCAAATATACATTTTAAATTTAGTACTGATGCAATTATTAACTCATCATTATTTTATGGTTGTGTAGCTATAAAGTGTTTTTGTTATTAAAATTACGGAAAATAGTGTTCTTGAACTATAAAAAATTGAATAAAAATGTCCTCATTTATTAATTTGGTCTAAAAATGTCCTCATCGTTTATAGTTTGATCCACAAATTTCTCTATTATTACTTAATTGGTCAATAATGTTTTTTTTCATATAAATATATTATTTTATTTTTTAAAACACATTATTTTCCAAATAATAATAATTTTTCATTAGGAAGTATTTATCCTACTTCAATTCTAAAAGATAAAGAAATAAAAATATTCTCCATTTTTATTAGATTTTCTTTTATCATTATCGAAATAAAATTACTAATGAGGTTACTATGTTCTTATGTATATGACCTATATACTTAGTTAAAAAGATACATGTAGTTGAAATATTTTAATTGATAAAATGAGATTAAGAAGGAGAAAAGATCATTTCCTACTTAATTATTATTTAAAGTGATTTAAAAATATAGGATTCTTTAAAAGTAATATTTTTATTAGGAGTAAAATGTGTTTTAAAAAGAAAAGAAACATTTTAAAAAAATATAGGATTCATCAAAAGTAATATATTTATTAGGAATAAAATGTGTTTAACAAGAAAAGAAACATTTTATTTTTTATTTGACCCATTAGGTAATAATAGAGACACTTTTAGATCAAATTATTGGTGATAGGGACATTTTTGGGTCATACCATTGACGTTAGGGGTATTTTTAGACGAAAATATCAATTATCGACATTTTAAATCAATTTTACATAATTTAGAAATATTTTGACCCTTTTTCGTTAAAATTATTATTACAAATTTATCGAAAGTAGATGTACAATAACAATTGCAATATTTTTTTCTTTCTATATATATATGAGCACTTACGAAAAATCAATTTTTTTATATATAAAATTAATATAATTACTTATTAAGAATAATAAAGGTCATATACATAATATCTCTACAATTATTAAAAATTGCATAAATACTTTTTAAAAATAATAATAAGTTCTTATATAAAAAATATATAACTTAAACACTTATTTTAAAATAGTAATAAAATACCAAAATAATTAAATATATAAATATATTCATGACTCTTAATTTTTCTTAAAATTGATTATACATTTAAAAAAGTGAAATTAATATTAAAATTAATATGTTTCATAATATATAAAATACAAGATTGATAAATTTGAGGCTGCAAGTAATTATACAAATCAATAATTTTTGAAGATTACCTTCTTCTTCTTTTTTGTATTTTTTTAAAAATTAATTGGTTCTTTTATTTTTATACACTAATTATTTAATAATGTATTTATTTAAACTATATATAAGTAATTGAGTCAAATGATGAACATCTCTAATTATATAAAATTAATAATTAAAGATAATTGTCTCAATAAATCAGGTATCAATCAAAATAATATTTATAAATAGATTTAGTCAGGATGAAGTTTGAATTAGACTTGTAGAAGTTTGCTAGAATTTGATCTAATTAGTTAATTGAAGTAAATATAACGACTTATTTATTAATTTAAGTTGTATTTAAGATTTGTAAATTATATTGTATAGTAGATTTGAGTCGAACAATTAACACCTCCAATAACACTGGATCAGTAAACATATTATTATGGTGAAGTTATTTAATCAAAATTAATTAGATATAAGTATTTATTAATTAAAAGTATATTTGAAATTTATAAGTAGCTCTATAAAAGTAAATCAAATCAAACAATTAACACCTCTAGAATAGATCAATATCATTATAACACATTTCAACTCGTGGTAAAAAAAATAAAATCACAATAATAAATTTATGGCTATTTAATTCATCATGATAAATAAATATAGGTTTTCAGCCAACTATATTTTTACAATAATATGTTTTAGTACTCAAAGCACAAATTTTTATTTACAACTATATTTTTACAATATAATGTTTTAGTACTGAAAGCACAAATTTTTATTTAGCTATTACATTTTGTTTTAAACAACCTCTTTATAACTAAAAGGTTAGTATTACTATAATAAATTTCAACACGTTACAAAATTTAATAATTAACTATGAAATTTTATCACAGCAAATAATCCGTGGCTACATTATTTAACAATTCCCACAAATATTTTATAACTTGAAGCAAAATTATTTACTTAGCTACTATATTTTGTTTCAAATATTTTATTGTGTCTAAAAGATTATTATTACTACAATAAGTTTCAACTCGTGGCAAAAATGAATAATTAGCTACACAATTTTATGATAGTAGAAAATACGTGGCTATATCATTTAATTATTGCCACAAATTTTATAACTTGAAGCAAAAATATTTATTTAGCTACAATATTTTATTTCAAATAGTTTATTGTAGCTAAAATATTATTATTGCTACAATAATTTTTATAGCGTGTCAAAAATTTATGATTAGCTACAAAAAGTTTTATTATAGCAATAAAATTGTAGCTATTCATCCAATTTTTGCCACAATCATTAGCAATTGTAGCAAAAATAAAGAATTAGCTTTGTTATAAAAAATTTGTGGCTAAGAAATTTTACGAATTTATAGATAGCTATGAAGTTCAAAATTTTGTGGCTATTACTAGGTAATTGCTACGCTTTTTACTTTCATAGCTTAGATTTTAAAAATTAAACTACGTAATATACATGATTTTTTTTTTGGAAAAAAGAACATAATATACATGAAAAGAATTGATTTTTTTTTTTGGAAAAAAGAACGTAATATACATGATTTTTTTTTGAAAAAAGGCTTAAAACTGTTGCTAGCGAGAATTGAACTCACAAACGCTTAAAGACTAGGCTTTTTCAAGGCAGCTTAAATCACTAGCCTACAACACCTTGTTGTGTTAAGGGTGTTCAGAATATGTTATTTAACCACTTTTTATATTATCTTACTTGTATATACGGAATAATTTCACGATGAAGGGTGTCCAATTGGACACCCTAAAGAGTATGTAGCTACGCCCATGTATATAACCATTTCTTTTCAATATCTGAGTATGTATAATTATATTTCTCTTGATAGAATATACCAAGCTAAATCTTTTTAGAATTATAACTCAGTGAAGTAGGAGATATTGGGATCGAAAGATTAAGGGCATCATGCTGAAGCTTACAATTGCCAATTATAGAGATGGTAAAACAGATGAAAAAGATAAGCATATTAAAAACATATTATTAATCAGATTTTTAACCAATTAGCCTACGTATGAAAAACTAATATAAAAGAAAATATTGAAACGGGTTGGAGAAAATCTCTCCCCAAACAAAACTCTTAAACGATTACTATGTGGATGCTCTTGTGTTGGTATGAGAAGAGGGGTTTCAATTTATAGAGTTCCAAACTTTTCCTCCTAGGAAAGAATAACCAAATATGAAAGAGAACTTTATTTTTCTTTCCGTAAAAGTAAAAACAATTATAATAATACTTTAACTTTCCTTCAAGAGAAAGGTAAATCAGGGCATAACCCTAACAAGCAACAACTGCTATTAGGGTCTGTCTTAAGGCATCAGCTAAATAAACATCAAATTTAAGTCTAACACTAATTAAACATTATATTAGCAAAAAATCAAAGAATCTTAATTTTATATGGTATTACAATAACTGCTCACCTTTTGCAAAATATCAAAAAATCTTAATTGTAGAGTATTTATATTCTAAAGCATGCATGGTCACCAGAATCGTCTCAACAAGTTTGGAGGCCTCAAGCAAAATTTCATAAATAGATCTTATCTTTTTTAGTTGTCATATATAAATTAAATAACTATAACATATTCAATGTAATCCTACAAGTGGAGTCTCAAGAAGGTAGCATGTCGCAGACCTTATGAAGTAAAAATGTAAATAATGAAATTTTTCAATAAAAAAATATAATATAAAGTTAGAATAATAAAGTTGTAGTAATGTGGGTTCATTATAATCTCCATGATATAAATAAGTCAACAAAATAGGTAGCTACATAAGAAAGGATGCTACAACTAACTAAACACTATTCCGTTTCTCAATTATTACAACAATCTCCACATTAAATAAAGTAAACAAGATGGTTTGGTAGACTTTAGAATATTCAATAATGAGAGAATAAAAATAGAAAAAGGATCGAATAGAACGGTAAATGTGTAAATAGTAATGTGAATTCATGATAATCGCCAAGTTATAAATAAATCAACAAAGTAAGTAGCTGCGTAAGAAAGGATGCTATAATTAACTAAACACTATTTTATTTCTCATTTATTATCACGATATCCACATTAAATAAAGTAAACGTTATGATCATATTTTTTACCCAAAAAAAATATTTTCAAATTTATCAATATATATATATATATATATAAATAAAGTGGGAGCCCTAAAAAATTTGAAATCTCAAGTGATT